>NC_068375.1:1286264-1317624 GCF_023724105.1 Carassius gibelio | reverse complement strand
ATATTTTATTTTTTCCACTAAAACAATTTAGTATTAGACTAACAAATTGTTTATTTATAATACACATAATATATTTGTGAAATTTCTATCAATTTATTTAAGGATGGAAAATTAAACTGATCTGTTTCAGGGAACAAAAATATTACAAATAATTTCAAATCAAAATGAATATATTTAAACACACTCTTAAGAAATTTAGTAAGTTTACTCAATTAAAACAACGTACCCCTCCCCCAGCCTCCGCTGTCCTTCAATACCCACCAGGTCTGGATTTGTTACATTAAAAAGCTTACGGTTTTCAAACTTTTGAACGATATTGTATGTGATCTAGGTTTCAGTGCACTAGAATGATTTTACAATGGAGCAGGCCTTAAACTGTCCGACTCCCTACAGTGGGAGCTGATTAAAACGCACCAGTCTATGTTATGTCCACGCCATTTTAAATACTTTTGCATGGCGTATTTGTAGTGGTGATTTAAGAGCTCATACTTGAGTTCGTGTAGTAATTATGATGTTTTACAACAACGTGACAGCTTTTTACAAGAAAGAATGTTGTCATTTGAAAGTTCATAAATGATGTGTTCCCTTTTGACAAGCCACTGACCGCAAAGGGGAACCTGTACAAAATCGTTTTCCATTGGGCATGTATAGTTATAGTTGCTGGACCACGGTACACTTATCGTTAGACTTTCAAATGGCGGTTGAAATAAACGGTGATCCAAATAGTACGAACGTTAACCCACTCCAAAAAAAAAAAAAAAAAAAAAAAAACTAACATACATATGGCTACCCCACTAACTAACTTCGAAAACTACACTGTTATGTACACGTACACACGGTCAATGTTTAATCAACTTTTGAAAACATTTTTGCAAATATACATAGTTATAAAAGGACTACGTTACTTACAGGAAATTCGAGTAATGCTGTTCACGTCGTTGCTGAGAAAAGCAGTCCTTCAGTGACAGGTGCCTCTTGTTTGAGCCGCGAAACTTGTTAAACTTCTTAAGATAACGCAAAATACAAACACAATTGTTAGGAAATCCTTAATTAACTTCTGAATTAAACATTACAAACATAATTAGTATTAGCTGGCTAAATTATAACGTACCACGATATGAGAGGAGTGCGGGTCTTGCCGTTGCTGAGGAAAGCCGTCCTTCAGGTGACTTCGATTAAGCTACGAAACTTGTTGAATATGACGTAAAATACAAAGACAATTGTTAGGAAATGCTTAATAATTATTAACTTTTTAATAAAGTGTTACAAACGTAAGTAGGATTAGCTGACTAACGTTACTTACCAGGAGCTGTGAGGTGTATGGCTAGTCGACGTCGCTGCTGAGGAAAGCAGATTTTTTTTTCCTGCGGAGCTGCACACGTGATCACTTTAGCCGCGAAATTTACTCAATTTATTTAAACTGTCATTTATTAAGCTGGAACTTTATTTAGGAAAATTGGTTGGAAATACTTAATAAGTTTAGTTTCTAAAACAGATCAGTACAAGTAAATAATTATCAAATATTTCTATTAGAATTCACCAGAAATATTGAAGGAATATAAAAAATATAATTAGTTAGTTAAATACTTATTTATTTTCATTACATAAACTTAAATAATATATGTAAATTTTAGAGAAATTATTTGTTGGATTTTTAATTATTCTTTTTAATCTGACCCACTCAAAATATCACTTAAATGATTTCAAAAGATTTTATTAAGTTAATATAGCTCTTTATTTTTGTGAAATTTACTAAGCCACTGAATTATTTTTTACAGTGTACTATAGGAGAGGAAGAATTGTATAAACTTGTTAAATCATCTAAACCAACAACATGTATGTTAGACCCCATCTAAGCTCCTAAAATAGGTGCTTCCAGAAGTCATAGATCCTCTTCTAACTATTATTAGTTCCTCATTTTCATTAGGATATGTCCCCAAAACCTTCAAACTGGCTGTTATTAAGCCTCTGATCAAAACACCACAACTTGACCCCAAAGAACTAATTAATTATAGACCAATCTCAAATCTCCCTTTTCTGTCCAAGATACTAGAAAAGGTGGTATCCTCACAATTATATTCCTTCTTAGAGAAAAATGGTGTCTGTGAGGATTTCCAGTCAGGATTTAGAGCGTATCGTAGTACTGAGACTGCTCTCCTTAGTATTACAAATGACCTGCTCTTATCATATGATCGTGGTTTTATCTCTCTATTAGTTCTATTGGATCTTAGTGCTGCGTTTGACACAATTGACCACAACATTCTTTTGCATAGACTTGAACACTTTGTTGGCATTAATGGAAGTGCATTAGCATGGTTTAAATCTTACTCATATGACCGCCATCAATTCGTAGCAGTGAATGAAGAGGTATCATATCGATCACAAGTGCAGTATGGAGTACCTAAAGGCTCAGTACTAGGGCCGCTACTCTTCACACTCTATATATTACCCTTGGGAGATATCATCAGGAAACATGGTGTTAGCTTTCACTGTTATGCTGATGATACTCAGCTCTATATTTCTTCGCTGCCTGGTTAAACACACCAATTTGAAAAACTAATGGAATGCATAGTCGAGATAAAAAATTGGATGACAAGTAATTTCTTACTGCTAAATTCTGAAAAAAACAGAAGTGTTAATTATAGGACTTAAAAACTCTGCATGTAATAACCTAGAACACTGTCTAAGACTTGATGGCTGCTCAGTCAATTCTTCGTCATCAGTTAGGAACCTAGGTGTGCTATTTGATCGCAATCTTTCCTTAGAAAGCTACATTTCTAGCGTTTGTAAAACTGTATTTTTCCATCTCAAAAATATATCGAATTTAAGGCCTATCCTCTCAATGTCAAATGCAGAAATGTTAATCCATGCATTTATGACCTCAAAGGTTAGATTATTGTAATGATTTATTAGGTGGTTGTTCTGCATGCTTAGTAAACAAACTACAGCTAGTCCAAAATGCAGCAGCAAAAGTTCTTACTAGAACCAGGAAGTATGACCATATTTGACCGGTCCTGTCAACACTGCACTGGCTCCTTATCAAACATCATACAGATTCATACATCGTGCTTATTACTTATAAAGCCCTGAATGGTTTAGCACCTCAGTATTTGAGTGAGCTCCTTTTACATTATAATCCTCTACGTACGCTACGTTCTCAAAATTCAGGCAATTTGATAATACCTACAATATCAAAATCAACTGCGGTTGGCAGATCCTTTTCCTATCTGGCGCCTAAACTCTGGAATAACCTACCTAACATTGGGTCTCATTCACTAAATATGCGTAGGCACAGATTTTTGCGTGAAATGTGCATACGGACGTTTTCACAAATAAATCATTATTCATCAAAAACTTTCGTACTAAAATTTATCCTAAATGTACGAAAAGATTCAAGAACAACTTATACCACACGTACGCAATAATCATGTACAACCGGGGCCTTATAAGCATGTGTTAAGAACCCTACATATAATTAGATTTTATTGATAAATTATAATTACAGTTCCAATTTGATATATGCACACACACACATATATATATATATATATATATATATATGTATATTAGAGGTCCAAACAACAATCACCTGATCTATCCTTATATAAACGGTGATTAAAGGTCCCATTTTATGCGCTTTTTTGAAGCTTTGATTGTGTTTACAATGAGCAATATAACATGTGTTCATGTTTCGCGTGTAAAAAAACAGTATTTTTCACACAATTCACCTATCTGTATACTGCTGTTTTCACTGTCACAAAAACGGGCTGATGTCTTCCTTGTTCTATGAAGCCTCTCCTTCAGAAATACGTAACGGGTTCTGATTGGGCCAGCGGTACCTGTGTTGTGAGCAGGCTGCCCTCCTGGTAACACGATTGGGCTAGAACACACGTGCTGGAGATGTATTTATAGTCGCAGGAGGAGCATTTTTACTGACGAGATGCGCATGAAAACCGCATTTGTTTTTTTGCACAGCCCTAACATCTAGTTAACAAAGCTAAACAGCGTTGCCCTTTGTGTAATAAGTTACAGAAACTGTTAAACGCACCAACTTAAATAATAAAAACACTTACCAGTTGTGGTCCATAAACAACGCCTTCTCCAGACAAAGAGGGAACTGCTCCATCTTTCAAGAATAATCTTCGTGCAAATCCAGCATTAAACTGATTGAGATTGAGAAAGTTGTCCTCAGCAAGCTGTCCTCAGCAAAATGAGCTGCACATAGTTTTACATGTGCATTATAATTTTCAGGAACTGAGTTAAACATAAATTGTAACCATTAATCTCAAAGTACAGCATTCCTGGGAAGCCCAAACAAAGATGATTGGACTCAGAGATGAAAAAAAAAACAGCGTTTCAACAACATGGCGACAAACACAAACAGCTCTTCATTCTTCTCCGTCGGAGCGCAACAAGGCCACACCCCCCTGTTTGTGAATTCATGTGGGCGGTGGTTAGTCAAAAAAACTGTTTTAGTGACGTTATTACTGCAGGAACTAGAGGGCTGTAGTCCAAACGGGTCTTTTTTTGTAGGCGAATTCTGTTAAATCAAATATCTCGCTTGGCATTGAACTTTGAGCTTTAGAATTTTACAGATATTATTTATACTCTAACAACAACATTACACACTAACTAAAGTTTAAAACATGGAATCACGAAGAAGGGGACCTTAAATGTGTCTCATCTTTTGTTTAGAGGCATGGCACACTTGGGACTGCTTGAAGACATCGCTGTGCGTGCTCTAAGGAAAGAGCGCGTCTTTAGAGAGTGCACAGATATGTTCGCTGAGAGTGACAAATGGCTGTTCAGTCGCTTTGGGTTGCCCAGAGAAGTCCTCATTGATTTATGCAATTCACTGGAACCACACCTAAGCCACATCACCAACCGCTCTCACCCTATACCACCTTATCTCCAAGCCTGTGTTTTAACCCATGCTTCTTTTTTACCTGTGCCCGTTATGCCAGTGGATACACTTTTAAATAACAAATTTTTCCTGGCTTCCACCTCCGACAGCAAAACCTCACGTTCATTATCGTTAAAGTTATTTTTCTTTGTCTTTTGTTTCGGTGCCATAATTGTCTTTCTATGTACTAGTGCCTCGTTGTGGAAAGCCCTTATATGGAGCTGGTTTGGGCATGAATTATGCTAATTACTAACCTTGTGCACGCGGGCGCTCATTTAGAAGACTCCAAATTCACTAACAGAAGAACGAGTTTTAAGAACAAGCTCATGTGCGTACGCACGTGTTGTGAATTAGGCGGAAAGTTCTCGTGAGAAGTTCAAATGTGCGCATAAATAAGAAAATTGTACGCAATTATTAGTGAATAAGACCCATTGTTCGGGAGGCAGACACACTCCTGCAGTTTAATTCTAGATTAAAGACCCATCTCTTTAACCTGGCTTACACATAACATACTAATATGCCTTTAATATCCAAATCCGTTAAAGGATTTTTAGGATGCATTAATTAGGTAAACCGAAACCGGGAACACTTCCCATAACACCCGATGTACTTGCTACATCATTAGAAGAATGACATCTATGGTAATAATAGTCTGTTTCTCTCTTATTTCGAGGTCACTGTAGCCACCAGATCCAGTCTGTATCCAGAACAGAGGGTCACTGCAGTCACCCAGATCCAGTACGTATCCAGACCAGATGGTGGGATCTTTAGTTTGTTTGTTTTACTTAGAAGCAGTAACATGGAAGGTGCACATCCCATGGTGACTGCTGGTATTGTGAAACATTCAATATATTGAAAATAAAAAATAAAAATTGTATAAATAGTAACGTGTTTTGTTTATGTGTCTTACCGGTTCCTGTAAAGCCCAAAAAGGAGTGGCCTGCGAACAGGAAGCCAGTTTTATGGCATCCTGAAAGGGAGGAGTTACACAATTAAGGATTTGTGAATTAAAATGTCTTTACATGTATAATTTGATGAATTATCAGGGAGATACGCCTTTGGTTAAAGGAGAACTTCATCTTGGGTGTGACTTGTGAGGTTGAAAGTCTATGTGAAGTGTGAAATGTACTGTTTAACAACTTTTTCTGGAGTTTTGCCACTTCTTTAGCTGTCAGTTAGCCACTGCATTGACCATCTTACCACAAATGGTGTCAGAAGTGGGATCAGAAGCCTTTGTGGAGTGACTGACAGTAGAAGATAAAAAACTGCAAACCTCAAGATGACTACTAGAGGACCTGGAGGTCCTAAAACGATTACCCTAGCTCATCCAATCCTACTGTCTGAGGTGGAAGAGGACACTGTTGAAGCTCAAGCAGGTAATTTGGAGTTTGAGACTGGGGTAACTGAGGAGGCTGTGACAGACTTGTTTCATGTGAAGAGCGTGCAGAGTCCTGAGATTTAACCTGTGGTGAGACCCAAGATCAGTAAAGTTAGTACACCCCGAGGTGAAGCAGAAGGAATTGTGGTGGGTCAAGAGTTTCTTTTGGAAATGAGGAATTTTATACAGCAACAACAAAGAAATGAGAAGATATTGTTTGATAAACTGACTGGTTTAAAGGCTACTATTTTCCAGAAACCCAAGACAGGGTGGGAATCAGTCGAACAACTAAGCCAACAAACTCATTACCCATTACCCATTACCTACTCCCAAAACACTTCTGCAGGTATGTCTCCACCACCAGTAGCATCTTTTAGACGTTATAATCAACCACAAATTCCTGCTTTTGTAGAAGGTGAGGATGTGGAGAGCTTCTTTGTGCGGTTTGAGCACATTGCCAGAGTGTGGGGATGGCAGACTGATGAGTGGCCAGCCCGAGTGGTAACAACGTTAACAGGCAAAGCTCTGGAGGCCTATGCAGGCATGGATGATCAAAGCTCCAGATCCAATGCTGACATTAAAGCTGCGGTTCTGTCCAAGTACAACGTGACTGAGGAGACTTATCGCCTGTGTTTCAGGAGTCTTACAGTGCCAATGGGAGAAAGTGTAAGAGAGACCTACAACCACATCAAGGGCTTGTATAAGAAGTGGATGCGACCAGAAATGAAGAACAAGGAACAGCTGGGCGAAACCATCATACTGGAGCAGTATCTGGGAGTGTTGCAGCCTGACATGAGAGTATGGGTCAAGGAGAACCAACCACAGACTGGTGAAGAAGCCGCTAGTCTGGCAGAGAGGTACATGGCTGCGCATCAAGAGCCATCACGAACCAGCTAAGGTACTGTGACTGGGGGCAGGGGTAAAGTTGAGGAGCCTATGGATAAGACTATGGGAGTGCCTGGGAAATATTCTAATGCAACTCTGATTTGTTTTTATTGCCAGCAACCTGAACATAAGGCTTCTCTGTGTCCCCTTAGAAAGCCCAAAGTGATTAACCTGTGTTATGTTCCTAGGAATGAGGGTATTGGAGAATCATCAACCTCTACTGAGAAACATAATCACCTTATAATGGTAACGGTAAATGGTCAGCATGCTCAGGCTTTGTTTGATACAGGTAGTACACAAACTTTGGTCAAATCTGACTTGGTAAATTATGAAATCTTGAACTATGGTGATACTGTGTGCTTGGGATGTGTACATGGGAATGAACACATTTATCCATCTGCTGAGATCTCTGTAGTGATAGAAGAACAGTCTTCCCTGTTAACCCTCTGGGGTTCTTCGGTCATTTTTGACCCGAAATATTTTTTTAATGGTCTGAAACTTGGTGACTTTATTGATACTTGGTATATGAACACCCAAAAAAATTGGGGACAGGATTTGAAAAGTCTAAGTGGTCGTAAAAAAAATAGTCACACTCAGGGTCTTTGGGTCAAAAATGACCCGCCATAGGAAATGAATGGGAAATTCACTAGCCACAAACCAGCTATGCAACTGGGGAAGAGTAGAAAGAGGATGAAGGGGTAGAGGGAATGGGATGATGGTCAGGTTGATCAGGGAATCTTGAATTGATGGCTCAGGGAGACTCAGAGTGGGGGTACCGTCTCTAGCGTATATTTAGGCCAGACAATGAGGACCCCCTGATACAACCTGATAGAAATAAATGTGGGATAAGGTTGGTTGAATGGATGAGAAAGGTAGGGAAGGGCGGGTTCTCGAGAACGAGACTAGCAGAGTGGTGTGAGGTGGCCCGGTATATATGGAGGTTTGGAAGTCAGGTGATTGTTTGAGGCGTGGCCCTGCTCCCGAACTTTAGTTAACCTCACTTAACCCCATTTCACTAGCTAGGACCACGCCACAAACCAGCTATGCAACTGGGGAAGAGTAGAAAGAGGATGAAGGGGTCGAGGGAATGGGATGATGGTCAGGTTGATCAGTGAATCTTGAATTGATGGCTCAGGGAGACTCAAGGTGGGGGTACCGTCTCTAGCGTATATTTAGGCCAGACAATGAGGACCCCCAAAGTTGGGAAGAGTTAAGATATGTCAGCTCAGTAAGCCTGTTCGTACAGAGAGGATGCAGAGGCTGATTAGTTCAGGCGTTAGATGGTTAACGTGGGTTTCTGTTTTTCGAAAGCCTTTGAATATGAATGTGTTGGAAAGAGAGAAGCTGGGCAATCGCAGCCAGTGGTTATTCGAAGGAATAGTTGATCCCTCAAGTAGGTTTAAATGCATGTGGGGATCTGAGGAAGGAATGAGAGTGAGATTTTAAGTTGAAGATATACAGTGGGTCGGTTGATGGGAAGGAAGCTTTGAGACAGTTCCGGCCGGAGAGGTATCGTGAAGATCATGCTTGGAGCAAGGCGATTAAGAATGGCTTCTTGGGAAGCCTATTTGGTGTTTGGTCAGTGGTATGACCGGCGAGAGATGCATGTTTATTCCGGAGCCAAGTCTAACTTCTGGAATGGGAAACGAGACGAGAGTCGGTTTACGAGATTAAGGAGTCATGGTATAGGAGTTGCTCGGAGGAGGAGTTGTTGTTGAGTAGATTAAGTTGGCCTAGGCATGAATTGCATGACTGCCAAACATAATCATCCCTTGTTTATGTTTCCAATTTCTACTACATCGTCTGAGCAGATGAGTAGAATCGGACTATTCAAACCCCCAAGGATGTTATATTATGACTATGGGACACATTTCATAATGCTGTGGAGACTGCTCTTGACTGTGAATTGTAGGAACTGAATTCCGGAGGCTGTTCAGAATCAACCGGGCAACCACCATATTAACTGCTGAAGTCTACTTACGGATATTGCATACGTATACAGCTCTTCTAGCTAGTGGCCTGTCGACTATGTCTATTCTTGATAGGAGTGCGGAGGTGCTTTGCAAGTCAGTCTGCTGGTATCGTAGGGTTATAAGAGCAGGAGTTTCTCACGTGGCTCCATCACGGAATGCCAAGGTGTGGAGGCACCTGTAGAAGAGAGGCGGCCCTGACAGTGGCTGAAGAAAGGATGATGGGATGAAAGGATGTCTTGAGCGGGGGAGGGGGGGAGGATGAGAGGGTATGGGAAGGGGAGGGGGTAGGGAAGGTAGGTAGAGAGGGAGGGTGGAAGAAGGGATGTTGGGATGAGTGGATAGGAGGGGGAGGAGGTAGGGAATGGATGGAGAGAGGAAGGGTGGAAGAAGGGATGTTGGGATGAAAGGATGTTTGTGAGTGGGGTGTGTTGCAAGATGCAGGGAGGGGTTGAAATGGAAAGAGGTTTGGAAATGGAATTGGAGATTGAAGGAGACCGGCTGGTCTGTGTGAGCAACAGTATAGAACATGCAATGCTCAATAGGTCGCTTAAATCACCGGAAGCCCCACCTTCTGAATGAAAGAGCCAAACGCTGCACGTCACTGGAGTTGCTATTAGAAGCTTCCTGGTCGCTATAGAAACAGTCAGCAGTCTTAAACGTGCACTTAGGACTGTGCGCTCTCATTGACTAATCTTAGCCTGAATAAGGTAACAATGCTGTTGTTAGGAGCATGTTCGTCCACTTGAGGCGCTGCTGAGGTGGTGCAGTTGGCTGCGGGCCCTTCCGCTGAGGTCTAGGTGGAGCGGATGTTAACTGTGATCGTTCACCTGAGGCTCTGCTGTGGTGGTGTTGCTGCTGTAGCGGAATGATCGCTTATGTGAGGCGCTGCTGTTGAAGCTGTATGGTCGTTTCACCTAAGGCACTGCTGGCGGTGCTGTTGTAGCTGATCGTTTCGCCCTGAGGCGCTGGTGGTGGTGCTGCTGGAGCTGTAGGATCGTTTCACCTGAGGCGCTGATGGCGGTGCTGTTGAAGCTGTATGATCGTTTCGCCTGAAGCGCTGATGGCGGTGGTTTTGTAGCTGTATGATCATTTCGCCTGAAGCGCTGGTGGCGGTGCTGTTGTAGCTGAATGATCAATTCACCCGAGGTTCTGCTGGCAGAGCTGTAGTTGCTGTATGATAATTTCACCTGGCGGTGTGTCAAATGGTAGAACCAGCTGATAGAATTTATCTGCAACTTGTACGTTATTGGAACTCCATTTGATCATATAGGGATGGATATAATCGGTCCGTTGGTTAAGAGTAGTTCGGGTCACCAATTTGCATTGGTGATCTGTGACTATGCTACCCGATATCCAGAGGTGTACCACTTGCGTTCATTTCAAGTTAAGCACATTGTGAGATGTTTGGTAGATTTAATTTCAAGGGTTGGAGTTCCATCTGAGATTATCACTGATCAGGGAACAAACTTTATGGCTAAAGTGATGAAGCTATTGTATAAACATCTAGGCATTAAGGGAATCATAACTACACCATTTCATCCTCAAACAGATGGTCTTGTCGAACGGTTTATCAGTACCTTGAAAAATATGTTTAAGAAGTTTGTCGACAAGTCTGGGAGGGATTGGGATAATTGGGTTCCATTTCTTCTCTTTGCTTATAGAGAGGTCCCTCAGTGTTCAAATGGATTCTCACCTTTTGAACCTTTGTCTGGCAGGCAAGTTTGTGGGCCCCTGGACGTGGTCAAAGAAGGGTAGACAGCAGAGGAATCAGCCCAGTGCAGTATCTCTTCATATATCTTACAGATGGGGGACAAAATGGAGAACTTTAGAACTCTGGCTAAAGAAAATTTTGCTGGTAGAAGTGATGGTTCTACCATACTTTTAACAAGAAGTAGAATTTACAATTTTGGCAACATCACAGCAGTAATGACTTTATGAACTACTTTACTTCTAAAATCGATACTATTAGAGATAAAATTGTAACCATTCAGCTGTCAGCTACAGTATCGCATCAGACAGTGCACTATAGATCCCCTGAGGAACAGTTCCACTCATTCTCTACTGTAGGAGAGGAAGAACTGTATAAACTTGTTAAATCATCTAAACCCCCCTTCCTCAAATCTTACCCTGGAGGTCCAATGCATGGCAGAGTTTAGCTCCAACACTGATTAAAGTCACCTGCCTGCCATTTTCAAATGATCCCAAAGACATTGATTGACACTGATTAGCATGCTCAGGTGTGTTTGATTAGGGATAGTGCTAAACTAAGGAAAGTGGATCTCGAGGTCCAGATTTGAGGATCCCTGATCTAAACCAACAACATGTATGTTAGACCCTATACCATTTAATTTCCTAAAAAAGGTGCTTCCAGAAGTCATAGATCCTAATGCCTCATTGTCATTAGGATATGTCCCCAAAACCTTCAAACTGGCTGTTATTAAGCCTCTCATCAAAAAAACACAACTTGACCCCAAATAACTAGTTAATTATAGTCTGATCTCAAATCTTCATTTTCTGTCCAAGATACTAGAAAAGGTAGTATCCTCACAATTATATTCCTTCTTAGAGAAAATTGGTAACTGTGAGGATTTCCAGTCAGGATTTAGACCGTATCATAGCACTGAGATGACCTGCTCTTATCATCTGATCGTGGTTGTATCTCTCTATTAGTGCTGTTGAATCTTAGTGCTGCATTTGACACAACTGACCACAACATTCTTTTGCATAGACTTGAACACTTTGTTGGCATCAGTGGAAGTGCATTAGCATGGTTTAAATCGTACTTATATGACCTCTATCAATTCGTAGCAGTGAATGAAGAGGTATCATATAGATCACAAGTGCAATATAGAGTACCTCAAGGCTCAGTACTAGGGCCGCTACTCTTCACACTTTATCTGTTACCCTTGGGAGATATCATCAGGAAACATGGTGTTAGCTTTCACTGTTATGCTGATGATACTCAGCTCTATATTTCTTCGTGGCCCAGTGAAACACACCAATTTGAAAAACGAATGGAATGCATAGTCGATATAAAAAACTGGATGACGAGTAATTTCTTACTGCTAAATTCTGAAAAAAAGCAGAGGTGTTAAATATATGAACTAAAAACTCTGCATGTAATAACCTAGAACACTGTCTAAGACTTGATGGCTGCTCTGTCAGTTCTTCGTCATCAGTTAGGAACCAAGGTGTGCTATTTGATAGCAATCTTTCCTTAGAAAGCCACATTTCTAGCATTTGTAAAACTGCATTTTTCCATCTCAAAAATATGTCTTAATTAAAGGCTATGCTCTCAATGTCAAATGCAGAAATGTTAATCCATGCATTAATGCTTTCAATGTTAAATTATTGTAATGCTTTATTGGGTGGTTATTCTGCATGCTTAGTAAACAAACAACAGCTAGTCCAAAATGCAGCAGCAAGAGTTCTTACTAGAACCAGCGTAAGACTGGAGCCGGACCGTCTGGACTGAGGGACGACTTCTCCCTAAGAAAGCAAACGACTTTCCTGATTATTAACATTTGAACACTCTCTTAAATACCCTCCATCATAAGTAACGGTGCCATCGAAGACGCACCACACCTAGTAGTTCACACCTCACCATCACACTCCCTCCACTTAGTTTCACTCAGAATTGCTAATAGTATAATATTCTGCATTAATGCAAGTGATATTTACAGTCATGTTTGGTGTCATTTGAATTGTCTCAGGGTGACTGGTACAATGGTCTCAACCTTAGAAAAGTAGACTACAGTTGAATACAGTTCTAAAGAGTTAAGAGATATTTTGATTACTGTAATGGGAGTGCCCTTTTCCAGGGTCTTCCATTTAAATTACCTTCTGTTCCCTTTGAGGAGTAAACTATCCTGGTCTGGGACCTGACTTAATCAAATTCCAATTGTTAAATTCTGTCTTCATTTCAGGGGATGTTTGTCTTGGTCTGATGTATTTAAAGGATTGCAGCAAAAGGATCAAGGGATTTCTGATTTCTGATATAGCCAGAAAGCCTATAGTGTGTGTCTCTTCACTTCATACTATGTATTCTCTAAGGTCAGGTATGCATATTTTACTTTTAGATTAATCTTTGAGAATTTGATTAATTAATTAATTAATTGTTACATTAGGTTTTATTCTGTTTTACTCTGTAATTATTGACTCTAGTAGATTACGTTGTATCCTTGTTAGCAACATGAGCACCCAAATGAACGAGTTAATATAAAAGTAGGAGTTAACTAGAATAATCAAATTTCAGAAGAATACTAATTAAAAAGGTATACAACCAATTTGCATTTCAACCTAAATTCAAGGTCATACTAGAATGGAGTCAGATTAAATAATAAAATGGAGTCAGATTTGAATTTAACCTAAATTGAATAACTCTACGCGCTGAAAGACCGAACATGTAGGAAACCTTGATCCAGCACCGGATACCTTCCTTGGGTCGAGTGCCTGGACTCTACACCAGGAAGTATGAAAATATTAGCCCGCTCCTGTCAACACTCCACTGGCTCCCTATCAAACATTGTATAGATTTTAAAATCTTGCTTATTACTTATTAAGCCTTGAATGGTTTAGCAATTCAGTATTTGAATGAGCTTCTGTTAGAAGTGAAGTGAAGTGACATTCAGCCAAGTATGGTGACCCATACTCAGAATTTGTGCTCTGCATTTAACCCATCCGAAATGCACACACACAGAGCAGTGAACACACACACACACACACACTGTGAGCACACACCCGGAGCAGTGGGCTTACATTATAATCATCCACGTCCGCTACGTTCTCAAAACTCAGGCAATTTGAAAATACCTAGAATATCAAAATCAACTGTGGGCGGCAGATCCTTTTCATATTTGGCGCCTAAACTCCGGAATAACCTACCTAACATTGTTCGGGAGGCAGACACACTCTTGCAGTTTAAATCTAGATTAAAGACCCATCTCTTTAACCTGGCTTACACATTACAAAATAATATGCTTTTAATATCCAAATCCGTTAAAGGATTTTTAGGCTACATTAATTAGGTAAACCGGAACCGGGAACATTTCCTTTAACACAGTTTCTCTCTTATTCCGAGGTCACCGTAGCAACCAGATCCAGTTTGTATCCAGATCAGAGGGTCACTGCAGTCACCTGGATCCAGTACGTATCCAGACCGGATGGTGGATCGGCACGTAGAAAGGACCTCTACATCTCTGAAAGACAGCGAAGACAAGGACAACTAGAGCCCCAGACACAGATCCCCTGTAAAGACCTTGTCTCAGATGACCACCAGGACAAGATCACAGGAAACAGATTATTCTTCTGCACAATCTGACAATCTGACTTGATATAGCGCTTTAAACAAAATACATTGCGTCAAAGCAACTGAACAACATTCATTAGGAAAACAGTGTCAATAATGCAAAATGACAGTTAAAGGCAGTTCATCATTGAATTCAGTGATGTCATCTCTGTTCAGTTTAAATAGTGTCTGTGCATTTATTTGCAATCAACTCAACGATATCGCTGTAGATGAAGTGACCCCAACTAAGCAAGCCAGAGGCGACAGCAGCAAGGAACCGAAACTCCATCGGTGACAGAATGGAGAAAAAAACCTTGGGAGAAACCAGGCTCAGTTGGGGGGCCAGTTCTCCTCTGACCAGACGAAACCAGTAGTTCAGTTCCAGGCTGCAGAAAAGTCAGATTGTGCAGAAGAATCATCTGTTTCCTGTGGTCTTGTCCTGGTGGTCATCTGAGACAAGGTCTTTACAGGGGATCTGTATCTGGGGCTCTAGTTGTCCTGGTCTCCGCTGTCTTTCAGGGCTGTAAAGGTCCTTTCTAGGTGCTGATCCATCATCTAGTCTGGAAACATACTGGATCTGGTGGCCACGGTGACCTCGAAATAAGAGAGAAACAGACAAATATTATCATAGATGCCATTCTTCTAATGATGTAGCAAGTACATCAGGTGTTATGGGAAGTGTTCCCGGTTCCGGTTTACCTAATTAATGCAGCCTAAAAATCCTTTAACGGATTTGGATATTAAAAGCATATTAGTATGCTATGTGTAAACCAGGTTAAACTGCAAGAGTGTGTCTGCCTCACGAACAATGTTGGGTAGGCTATTCCAGAGTTTAGGCGCAAGATAGGAAAAGAATCTGCCGCATGCAGTTGATTTTGATATTCTAGGTAGTTTTGAGAACGTAGCGGACGTAGAGGATTATAATACAAAAGGAGCTCATTCAAATACTGAGGTGCTAAACCATTCAGGGCTTTATAAGTAATAAGCAATATTTTTAAATCTATACGATGTTTGATAGGGAGCCAGTGGAGTGTTGACAGGACCGGGCTAATATGGTCATACTTCCTGGTTCTAGTAAGAACTCTTGCTGCTGCATTTTGGACTAGCTGTAGTTTGCTTACTAAGCGTGCAGAACAACCACCCAATAGAGCATTAATATAATCTAACCTTGAGGTCATAAATGCATGGATTAACATTTCTGCATTTGACATTGAGAGCATAGGCCGTAATTTAGATAGATTTTTGAGATGGAAAAATGCAGTTTTACAAATGCTAGAAACGCGGCTTTCTAAGGAAAGATTGCGATCAAATAGCACACCTGGGTTCCTAACAGATGACAAAGAATTGACAGAGCAACCATCAAGTCTTAGACAGTGTTCTATATTATTACATGCAGAGTTGTTAGGTCCTATAATTAAAACCTCTGTTTTTTCAGAATTTAGCAGTACGAAATTTCTCGTCATCCAGTTTTTTATATCAACTATGCATTCCATTAGTTTTACAAATTGGTGTGTTTCACCGGGCCGCGAAGAAATATAGAGCTGAGTATCATCAACATAACAGTGAAAGCTAACACCATGTTTCCTGATGATATCTCCCAAGGGTAACATATAAAGCGTGAAGAGAAGCGGGCCTAGTACTGAGCCTTGAGGTACTCCATACTGCACTTGTGATCAATATGATACATCTTCATTTACTGCTACGAACTGATGGCGGTCATATAAGTATGATTTAAACCATGCCAATGCACTTCCATTAATGCCAACAAAGTGTTCAAGTCTATGCAAAAGAATGTTGTGGTCAATTGTGTCAAACGCAGCACTAAGATCCAATAAAACTAATAGAGAGATACAACCACGATCAGATTATAAGAGCAGATCATTTGTAACTCTAAGGAGAGCAGTCTCAGTACTTTGATACGGTCTAAATCCTGACTGGAAATCCTCACATATACCATTTTTCTCTAAGAAGGAATATAATTGTGAGGATACCACCTTTTCTAGTATCTTGGACAGAAAAGGGAGATTCGAGATTGGTCTATAATTAACTAATTCTTTGGGCTCAAGTTGTGTTTTTTTGATGAGAGGCTTAATAACAGCCAGTTTGAAGGTTTTGGGGACATATCCTAATGACAATGAGGAATTAATAATAGTCAGAAGAGGATCTATGACTTCTAGAAGCACCTCTTTTAGGAGCTTATATTGTATAAGGTCTAACATACATGTTGTTGGTTTAGATGATTTAACAAGTTTATACAATTCTTCCTCTCCTATAGTAGAGAATGAGTGGAACTGTTACTCAGGGGGTCTATAGTGCTCTGTCTGATGCAATACTGTAGCTGACAGCTTTATTTTTCATTAATTTAGCCACTGTATTGAATAAATACCTGTGGTTATGTATAATTCCAACACTAACAACATCAATTCCATGTGACAGTATTAAATCTAGAGTATGATTTTGACAATGAGTAGGCCCTTAAACGTGTTGTCTAACCCCAATAGAGTTTAGAATGTCTATAAATGCTGATCCCAATGCATATTTTTCATTATCAACATGGATATTAAAATCACCAACTATTGAAACTTTATCTGCAGCCAGAACTCGGATGTAAAATCACCAAACTCTTTAATAAAGTCTGTATGATGCCCTGGTGGCCTGTATACAGTAGCCAGTACAAACATAACAGGGGATTTATCATTAACATTTGTTTCTCTGGATAATGTTATATGAAGCACCTTTACTTCAAACGAGTTATACTTGAAGCCTGCCCTCTGAGAAATCCTGAAAACGTTGTTATAAATTGAAGCAACACCTCCCCCATTGTCTTTTAGATGCGGCTCATGTTTATAACAGTAATATTGAGGGGTGGACTCATTTAAAATAATGTAATCATCAGGTTTTAGCCCTTTCGGTCAAACAGAGCACATCTAGATTATGATCAGTGATCATATTATTTACAAAAAGTGTTTTCGTAGAAAGTGATCTGATATACAATAAAGCCAAGCATTATCATTTGTTTATCCATATTGCATCTGTTTTTATTTGTTTTTTTTTTAAAATTGTTAATCTTAACTTGGCTTGGACGTTTTTTTATTTTCTAGTTCGGGGAACAGACACAGTCTCTATAGTGTGATATCTAGGTGAAAGAGTCTCTATGTGCTGAGAATTAACTGACCTCTGTGACGTGAGACAGCTAGCAGATGGTTGGTTTAGCCAGTCTGTCTGCTTCCTGACCTGGGCCCCAGTTAGTCAAGTATAAACACTAAGACTATTTGCCATATTTCTAGAGAGAAGAGTGGCACCACCCCTGGAGGGATGAAGACCATCTCTTTTCAACAGGTCAGGTCTGCCCCAAAAGCTCGTCCAATTGTCTATGAAACCTATGTTATTCTGCGGTCACCACTTAGACATCCAGCCATTGAGTGATGACAATCTGCTATGCATCTCGTCACCACGGTAAGCAGGGAGGGGACCAGAGCATATTACAGTGTCTGACATCATGCTTGCAAGTTCACACACCTCTTTAATGTTATTTTTAGTGATCTCCGACTGGCGAAGTCAAACATCAGAAGCGCCGGAATGAATAACAATCTTACTGTATTTACGTTTAGCATTAGCCAGCACTTTTAAATTTGCCAAGATGCCGGTAAACATGTGACTATGGTGGCTGGTGTCTCTATATTCACGTTCTGTACAATAGAATCACCAATAACTAGAGCACTTTCACTGGGGAGAACCTGTTTAATGTTTTGATCGGAACAGTTTTGACCCACGACTATGCTGCCTCACTGTCACCCAGTTGCCCTGCTGCAGGGGCTCTGTTGCCGGAACCGAACAATGTACAGGAATCCCTGAGCTAGACACATCAGGAGAAGCCATCAGGAGAAGCCATTACTCACCGTGCTTGATGAAATATTCTTACCACAGTTGTTTGATGAACTTGTGAAAAACTAGAGCGAGAGAGAGGAGAGGAGAAATTAAAATAAAACAACAATAGGTTAGAATGAAAACGCTAATGACAAGCTATTCCGATAATATCAGAAATATGGTGTGAATTAAGTTATATTTTATCACCGCTCTACTACCATACTTTCTAAATTGCAGTGTGTTTAATGTCCATGTTAAGTAGTCTGATTGCATGAGGGAAGAAACTACTCCTGAGCCTTTCAGTTTTTGCCATCAGACTGTGGATGTGTCTGCATCACTGTAGCAGATTAAACAGTGGATTTCCAGGGTGGTTAGATTTACATCTCCTGGTGTGGATGTCTTGCAGAGAGGGGAGATCAGTTCTGGAGATCAGACTACCTATTCCCTTAGTTTCAGAGCTACCCATGTTATACAGTACTTTAATCTTTTAAATAATGCATCAATCCAGTCTGTTATAAGTGGGATTGCTTAAATGTGCTCATATGCTGCGTTTCTACCGAAAATTACCCGGAACATTTGTACCAGGAACTTTTTTTTCACAGGAACTTTTTTCCCCCCAGACCTGTTGCTTTCTGCGTTTCCACCGCAGTGTAGAGTACCAGGAAGATTAGGCAAATAGACTGGTGATGTAGGTCTGCGCACGTTTCTCAATACAAAGTATGCTGATTTTGGACGTGCATCCTTGGTAGTTCAGACTTTGTGCATTCGACTCGGGAGTGTGATGTCCCCGATGACGCGGATCCGGTAAATCATCTCGGTTACGTATGTAACCATGGTTCCCTTTTCAAGGAACCATGGTTACATACGTAACCGAGATGTTCCCTTTCATAGGTCACTTCGATGCTGCGGTGACGTCACCGGTATGGGAACGCTATACCATAACGCCTGATGTACCTGATAGCTGGGATCCAAGGAAGCATCTGCTCAAGCGGAGAGAACACGGGAGCCAGGAGCCATTCTCACATCCAGACTGTAAGACTTGATAAAAGTGCTTGGTGAGGACCAACCTGCCACAGCACAGATATCATCCATAGATCAACATAATTCTTTAAAGCTCTGACAGGGCAAAGACTTAGATCTCCTGACCACGCCTCAGCAGGGGGTAAAGCCACTTGTTGAAAACAAAAGGGATTAGATGCGACCTTAGGGACATAATTAGGCCTCGGTCGCAACAACATCTTCACAGAGCCCGGTGCAAATTCCATGCATGAGGGTGAGACAGAAAGAGCCTGTAAATCCCCAACTCTCTTGATGGAGGATAAAGCCATAAGAAGAACTGTCTTCAGAGTCAGGATTTTATCCGGTACAGTTTCCAAGGGCTCAAACGGATGCCCTGATAAACCTTGCAACACAATGGATAAATCCCATAAAGGAACTTGCACGGGCCTCAGCCATCGTGCACCCTGTATAAAACGAGAAACCAGCGGATGACGGCCCACTGAGGCACCATCTATATATTCGTGGTTAGCTGAAATGGCTGCCACGTAAACTTTTGAAGTGGCTGGCGTCACTCCATCAGAAAAACAGTACTGAAGCCACTGGGCAGTAAACTGGATCCATATTACGAATTCCACACCAGGTCGTAAACTGTCTCCACTTGAAAGCATATAAGCGTCTCGTAGAAGCTGCTCTAGAATTCAGTATAGTCTCGGTGGTTCGAACAGAAAGACCGGGACATACAAACTCACTCCACTCAGAGGCCACACCCACAGTTTCCATAGATCTGGCCTTGGGTGCCAAATCATTCCCTGTGCTTGTGATAATAAATCTTGTCTGAGGGGAAGCTCCCATGGAGAGCCCGCTAACAGACTGATCAGGTCCGCAAACCACGGCTGTGTGTGCCACCGAGGAGCCACCAGTAGCAGCTGTTCCACTCTGTCCAGCCGTATTCTGGATAATACCGCTGGGATTAAACAATCGGGGGAAACAAGCTGGTCTTGGGTCAATTGTGAGCTAACGCATCCAAGCCCAGGGGCAATGGAGGGCATAGGGAGAACCACAGCAGGCAATGCGTAGTCATGTTCGATGCGAATAAGTCCACTCTCGCTTCTCCAAAAATCTGCCATAAGAGTTCACCATTTGGGGGTGCAATCTCCATTCCCCCTGCTCCAGAGTCTGCCTGGATAGCAAATCCGCTCCGAAGTTCAAACGTCCGGCGACATGAACAGCTCGGATTGACAGGAATTTGTTCTGAGACCAAAGAAGAATATGTCTCGCCAGCCTGCACAGGGGGCGAGAGCGTAATCCTCCCTGATGATTCAAATATGACACAACCGCAGTGTTGTCTGACCTGAGCTGTACATGACGGCTGATCAGCAGATTCGAGAAATGCTGGAGAGCTAGAAAAACTGCCAGTATTTCCAACCTGTTTATGTGCCAACTGTGTTGTGTCGCTGTCCACAAAACAAACAGCTCCCCAACCAGACGCATCCGTCGTGACAGTCTCTCGGAAAGTACAAATCCCCAGCCGAACCCCGGCTAGAAGAAATTTGGTTGACAGCCACAGTTTTAACGACATCACACACCATCCGATGCGGAAGACAACGGGGTGAAATGTTCTGTCTTTTCGTCCACCACTGAAAAGGGCGAATGTGAAGTAATCCCAGACGAATTACAGGGAATGCCGCTGCCATTAGACCTAAAAGTCTGAGGCACAAGCGAATCTGAGGAACTTCCTGTGTCTCTTGATGATCTGAATATGAAAGTATGCATCCTTCAGATCGATTGTGACAAACCAGTCGTTTGGTTGAATCTGAGACAAAATAGACTTTACTGTTAACATCTTGAATTTGCTCGCCCTGAGTGCAAGATTCAAACGGCGTAAATCCAGAATGGGTCACAACCCACCGTCTTTTTTTGGTACCACAAAATAGCAGCTGTAAAACCCTGGCTCCATCTGAGAGGGGTGTACTTCTTCTATAGCCCCTTTGCTCAGCAGAGTTGACATCTCCTGTCGCAGCACCGCTATTTCCATCGGTTTAAAAACCGTGGGAAGAATTCCGCAGAAAGGAGGCGGGCCTTTTCGAAACTGAATGGTGTATCCATGACAAATTGTGCGTAACACCCATTGAGAAATGTCGGCCAAGCGTTCCCACGCGGCCCGAAACAATATAAGCGGTCTCAAGATTTCCGCTTCCTGCAACGCTTTCATACGCGTTAAAATGTCCGGGCACGAAAAGCTTGTGGCGTTCGTGAACAGGGGAAGTGCATGCGTAAAAGTTGTTATGTCTCGTTGTGTATAATCCTGAAACGTGTCCACAGCAGGAATAAGTCCAACAGGATGAACATCGGGCTCTGCCGCTAGCGAAAAAGCGGCGGCTGTGTGAGCCGTCATAAACGGATCGTCTGTGCAAAACCCTTGACCCGTCCCTCGAATTCTGAAAGCTGGATTGCGCAGAGTGTCTGAGGGACACTTGGCGTAACAACTCGGTCCAGTGCTGCTCGAGGCGCTGTTTGCGGCGAGACAGTCAGTGTATGAGTATGGGGACTGCAGTGAGAGGGTTGGATGCACAAATGCGGTCCTACAGCGCTCTCTAGTGGAGGGCACAGTCCCTGGCAAGCAGCGAGAACATCAGGAGCTGCTATTCGGGGCCCGAGAATGAGAGGCATTAGCCGTCGAGCTCAGGTTTAATCTTTATGCTGTTGTTGGTGAGCAGGTGGAAAAACCTTAGGGCCCCAATCCTTACAAGGGGGCGCCATAGGTGAAGGCTCTTCCCGAGAGGCAACTCTTTGGCGGTGAGAGGAGGTTGAGCAAGAAGAAGAAGAGAAGAAGAGCTCCACTTGGTAGGCCTGAAGGACCGCCATAGAGTGGAGCAAAGCAGCCGCCTGGCCAGCGGCCATGTAGGATTTCCCAACGAGACTGGACATGACTCAACACGCCTTAGAGGGAAGAAGGGGGCGAGACTTCCATGTCGCGGCCGAATTAGGCGCGAGGTCTTCGGCGAGAGACTCTTCCACTGGAGGCATGGTTCGCCATATCAGAAATGGTGGCGAAATCCGCAGCTGCAGCGTTAGTAATACGCGCCGAGTACTGCTGTTTCCAGGACCTCGAAACTTCTTGGTGGAGGTCCAGGAAAAAAGGCAAAGGCCTTCTAGTTCTAGTTCTAGTTCTAGTTCTAGTTCTTTTATTTATAAAGCACATTTAAAACAATCACATGACTGACCAAAGTGCTGTACAACATACTGATCATAGATAAAATAAAATATGCTACATTACACAACAGTTAATATGCAAATGCTTCAGAAAACAAGTGAGTTTTCAGAAGCAATTTAAAAACCGATAAAGATGGAGCAGCTCTAAGGGGTGCTGGCAAGCTGTTCCACAACCTAGGGCCCATCACAGAGAAAGCTCTATCTCCTCTACGTTTCAGCCTTGTAGAGGGAACCAATAGTAGGTTTTGATTACTAGACCTTAAATCCCTAGAAGGGTTGTAAGGGTGCAGCAATTCGGATAGGTAATGTGGAGCGAGATTATGCAAACATTTATAAACAAATAAGAGTATTTTAAAATGTATCCAAGAGTTAACAGGAAGCCAATGGAGTGCTCGCAGAAGGGGGATGGCAGAATCATATTTGCGGCCTTTTTTTTTTTAAATTTGGCTGCTGCGTTTTGGACCAATTGTAAACGAGCTACTTGGGACTTTGAGATGCCATAGTACAAAGAGTTGCAGTAGTCCAATCGAGAAGTGATAAACGCATGAACAGCTATCTCAAGAGGTTTTTCAGGCAGATAGTGTTTAATTTTAGTGAGTAAGCGAAGCTGGAAAAAACTAGAGGCAACAACTGAGGAAACGTGTTTCTCAAGAGTGAGCCGACTGTTTAAAAATACACCAAGGTTCTTAACACACTTTGACTCAAAAACTACCAGGTTGTCCAAGGTTGAGTTGTCAAATTTAAAATTGTCAGATGGACCAAAAACAATGACCTCAGTCTTAGAGTCATTTAAGGTTAAAAAGTTACTGGCTAACCAATGCTTTACCTCATCAAGACATTTAAGCAGTGAATTTATGGCTGAAGGATCGTTTCTTTTAATGGGCAGATAGATCTGTGTGTCATCAGCATAAAAATGGAATGACACACCATGCCTTCTCAGAATCGAACCTAAGGGAAGCATGTAGAGGGAAAAAGCAGAGGTGCAAAAATGAATCCCTGAGGAAGTCCAAAATTAAGAGGTGCGGCAGAAGAGGTAAAATTGCCAATTTTGACTGAAAAATATTGATCCGTTAAATAGGATTTAAACCAATTCAAGACTGAGCCTTTTAGCCCCACACAATATTCTAATCTAGACAGGAGCAACTGATGATCAATAGTGTCAAATGCAGCAGTCAAGTCTAAAAGGATTTAAATCACGGGGTCACCTGTATCAGTAGCAACTAAGATGTCGTTTAACTTTAAACAGAGCTGACTCGGTGCTGTGGAAAGGTCTAAAGCCGGACTGAAAGAATTCTGAGATCTGGTTAGTACTTAGAAAAGATTGTAGTTGACACAACACAATCTTTTCCAGGGCCTTAGAGATAAAAGGGACCACAGAGATTGGACGGTAGTTATTTAAAACAGACATGTCTAAGGAAGGCTTCTTTAGCAATGGAGTAACGGAGGCCAATTTCATGTATGCGGGAACCGAACCAGTTGATAAGCATTTGTTAAACAGGGAAAGTAAGGCAGGGCCAACTGATTCCATCAACAATTTAAAATACCGGGGGTGAATTACGTCATGAGAACAGAACAAAACTTTGAGGGAGTTAATAATTTCAGAGAGAAATTGTAAAGAGATGGGATCAAAGGACTCCCATATAGACGATGACTGGAGAATCTCATCATAAACAGGAAAAATGTAGGTGGTTACTACCTGGGATCTTAATTTAATAATCTTTTCAGAAAAGAAACTCAAGAATCTTTCACATAATTCATTTGAGGAATTTGGTATACCATTGACAGATGGATTTAAGAGAGCATTTATCCCCGAAAACAAAACTTTTGGTTGATTATTATTGTTTAGAATCAGATTAGAGAAATATGCTGCGTTTGCAGTCTTGGCAGCAGACTGGTAAGACTGAAGAGCAGACTTAAATACCTTGTGTGAAGATTGAAATCTCTCCTTTTTCCATTTTCGCTCTGTTTTCCTGCACGTCTGTCTTAGAGAACGAATTTAGGGAGTTAGCCACCTTTCAGATTTAGTTTTTGGTTTAAAAACTTTAAGAGGAGCAGTTTCATTTAGAATGTCCATCCATACATTATTTAGCAGGTCGAAATGTTGGTCGACATTCAGATCAGCAAGTGAAATGTCCAAGGACAATTTTGAGCTCAGTTCATTAAAAAGCAAGTTAAAATCCAGGTGAAACCGAGAGGAATAAGACCGAGACAACTTGACGACATCACACGGAGCAGGTAGATTTGGCAGTGACAAAGAGAATAAAATAGGCTTGTGGTCAGAGATCACTGCATCAGAAAGCTCAAGTTCAGAAACAGAAAGCCTATAAGTGAGCACTAGGTCCAGAGTGTGCCCTTGTATATGAGTGGGCTCATTTATCCACTGAGTGAGGTTAAAAGATTCAATAAGACTTAAAAGGTCCTTAGAAAGGGAACTGGATGGGCAACAGACATGAATATTAAAATCACCAACTAATATAAAATGGTCATAATTAGTAGTAATATACCCCATTAACTCTGTAAGTTCCATAGTAAAATCTTTAACCAAATGAGGAGGGCGATACAACACAACTAACAGAATAGGACCGTTCCACTCAAAACTTAATAGCTGAGTTTCAAAACTAGAAAAAACTTTTGCAACAATATTCTGACAGCGAGAGAAAAAAGCATTTTTTAAAACAGTCACTAGGCCGCCCCCCTCTACCATTTTGCCGGGGAGAGTTAAAAAACGAGCAATCGTTTGGAACCAGTTCAGAAAAAGGACTCAAATCTCCTACCTCTGTTCAAGATTCAGTGATGAACATAAAATCCAACTTATGAGAGGAGAAAAAAATAGTTCAGCAGGAAGGTCTTATTTACCAGCGAACAGGCGTTTAACAAAGCCAATTTCGGTGGATTTATGTCGCTGGAAGTGGTCTTGACTTTGCGCAGAGATCTGAGGTTTCCAATATTTGCCCCCGTTTGTCGCGTGCTGAAACTGATGTGAGGAGATGCAAGACGAAGGTCAGGTGAGCAGACAGGGAAGACAGGGAGGAGCCAGCGTGAGGGAAGAACCAACGAGGACCAGAGAGTAGCGGAGTGTTGAACCGGCTTCCAGGCCGGGAGCATCAAGCTGGATTCGCAGCGATCCCGTAGGTGAGATTTCCATCTGGATGAGATCCCTGCGTGTCTGCCACGCTTCCTCCTGCGTTTCCTTCATGTTGGTGTGAAAGGGCAACGGCATATATAGCCTAGTATATCCGATGGCAGGGATCCACACGGTTCAAAAATAAACTGTTTAGCACAAACATTGCTGCTTGCCAGAAATGAGGTGCGAATATCCAGCAAGGTTTGACGATCATAGGTCAGCTGAGCATGACAATTCAGAGATGGAAAATTAATAAAAACAAACAGACACAGATAGAGCAACAGACGGCAAGCCATCACCGGCGCCATCTTTTCCATCTTTCTCACACACACACACACACACACCCCTTCGGGGCTGCACAGGTTTACGACTGGTTAGGAAACGGTCGTCCAGCTTAGATGAAGGTTGGGCCTCGGCCTTCTCAACCTCCCAATCCAGTCCCAATTTACCCACCGCGAGAGAAACCACATCCAACAGCTTGCTGTAGGAGGGGGAAACATGCTTCTCCTGTCCACTAGGAGGGAGAGAGCTAGTGTCGGCCGCGAAGTCCTCAGACCCAGAGGCTGCGGTGGATAAAATGGCATCATCATAACGTCCACAACCAAAGGAGATGGCATCACATGCCTCCGGAGTGGGCTGAAAATCCTCGTTAGAGAAGACGACCGGTTCAATAAAACTCTCTTCCTGGACCAGGCTAGGGGAGAGAGAGCGATGTGGAGAAAATTCCAGCGCTGCGCTGTCCTCAAAATCCATGTCGCATGTGTCACCCCAAGCTATCGCCTCGTGCCTTGGCATTCGCAGAAGTGACATGACAGGGGTTAGACAAGGGGGTGACATTAGAAAATACTTCCACCTTCGAGCTCAGTACTCTGAGCCGCAGTCCATCACAATGGGGAAAAGAAAAAAGGCCGCTAAGCGCCACCTGTGCATGATGTAAACCCAAACATACTATGCACCTTTCATGAGAGTCTCCCTTTGTGATGAACCTGGTACACAGTTCCTTACACTTGTGAAAATTCAGAGGAGTTAGCACTGCTCGTAGAAACCGCTGAGAACGCGAGATGATTCCTAGGGCACAGATGATTTGCTTGCCTGAAGGAATGAAATCTGAGCGAAATAGTGACAGGGAACCCAGGTATATGATGCGTGCGCATGCGTAAGGGTGGTGCCAAGTGCTATTTGGCCAATAGGATTGGCGAGATGGTATAGGACTTCAGACATTCGTCACACCGAGGGGTGTTCCCGTACCGTGTGACGTCACCGCAGCATCGAAGTGACCTATGAAAGGGAACTGCAAACAGCAGCGTACTTGATAACTTCAGTCAGCTGACCATGGCTACTGCAATTTTCCTCTCTGTATATTTACAATAAAACGAAATAGGATATCAAACACCTCTGCCTCCTTTCATTTTCATTTAAACTTAATAACAGCTGCAGAAATGTACACGATCTGTGTATACAGCCATTACAATGAAACAAAATATTATATAAATATTTATTTTCATTTTAACATATAGATAAATTGAATACAGACCAAAGATAACCTGTTAGATTTACCCAAAACGAATTATATTTTATGTTTAACCACTAAAGAGACATCAGAGCCAGCGGCACATATCAGAAGGTCTAGCCGAGGTGAGGCTGCTCTCGGCGTATACATGAGCACTGAGTTCCCGCTGATCGCGTGGAACATGAACATGAACATTAAAAAATGTAAAAATCAGGGGCCAGATTTTAAACAACAAATATTCATAACAATCTACATCTACTGACATGTACTACATTCAAATAAAGTTTTGGCCATTTTTTTTTAAACAAAATGATAACATATCAGCCTTATAAAAAAAATAAAAAAATAAAAAAAAGCTGTTTCTAAGGTAACCTCTGTATACAAAGCTGCACTGCACTTCAAACACGGCTTTATTATGCATTACATTGAGGGGACATGGAAAGCAAAAAGTCGGTTTCCTATAATGCATTCACACAAATAATTAAATAATATATTCTTTCATTTAATTTCCCTCAGCAGTCTGCCTTCAGTCATGTTTTAGCACAAAATGAAACTACTCTGCATGTTGTGTCTGCATAACTTTAAATAAAGCTGAATTGATAAAGCTGAGTCAAGTCAAGTAGCCAATAGATATGTCTTGGCGACCCCTGCCTTAGTTAAATTTTAGCAAACTCACATGATAGCTCTCATAAGTAATGTAAACAATAATGTTAGCAAGACAAATTAAAGGGGAGGTGAAATGCTATTTCATGCATACTGAGTTTTTTACACTGTTACAGAGTTGGATTCCCATGCTAAACATGGACAAAGTTTCAAAAATTAAGTTGTACGTTTGAAGGAGTATTTCTGTTCCAAAAATACTCCTTCCGGTTTGTCACAAGTTTCGGAAAGTTTTTTTCGAGTATGGCTCTGTGTGACGTTAGATGGAGCGGAATTTCCTTATATGGTTGCTAAGGGCACGTCTGCCGGAAGAGCGCGCGCTCCCATATAGCAGAGCAGAGAGAGGCTGTGCACAGACAATCACTCATCACAGCGAGAGCGTCGCGAAATGTCACAAAAGGAGTGTGTTTTTGGTTGCCAGGGCAAGACAACCCTGCACAGATTACCAAAAGAGAAACAGCATTAAGGGACCAGTGGATGGAGTTTATTTTTACAGAACATCAACGGAGTTGTGCAAGTATTTGTGTTTGTTCCCCTGCATTTCGAAGATGCTTGTTTTACAAACAAGGCCCAGGTTGACGCTGGATTTGCACATCGTTTATTTCTTAAGGATAATGCAATCCCAACGAAAAAGGGTCACGATCGTGTGTTGGAACCGCAGGCGGTGAGTAAAACTGCTTCAAATATCTCTGTGTTATTAACTTAGCTATCGGCGTGTAAGCACATCAAGTAAACAACATGCGATGTTGTCATCAAACTGCAAGAGTAAAACTGCTTCAAATATCTCTGTGTTGTTTACTTAGCTATCAGGGCGTAAGCACATCAAGTAAACAACATGCGATGTTGTTATCAAACTGCACTTTCCACATGTAACTTACAGCTTAAAAAAAAGATGACAAAGTGGAACTTAGTCATTTTCCAAAACCGCTAAGCAAATATATACAGTTTCAGTACATACCACATAGAGAAGCCTTTGCTGATGCTGCTCTTGTTAAATTTCAGCCTCTGGATCTGTGTCACAGCTTCCAGACGTGCTCAACACAAAATCCTACTGGCGCTCGTGATTCTTTAGCTCCGCCCACACCTCACGCCTCTAGGCGCTCGTGTTTTTCCGGGAAAAATCGGTAAAGACTATCTTTCTCTTATGAATATAATAAAACTAAAGACTTTTTGGAGTTATGAAGGATGCAGTACTACTCTATAGGTACTCAAGATTAACAGGATATTGAGTGAAAACGAGCATTTCACCCCCCCTTTAACTACTGTATTTGCCTTTTATCTTTTAGATAATTAGCTATAAATTCTGCGCACAGGTAGCTTAATCTTTGTTCATCACCACTCACCTCCACACCATGACAGACTTGTGAACCTCTCTGGTCTAAGTGGTCTAAGATTATGTCTACCCAAACAAAATGACTTATAGGCCTAACTCTTTATTTAGAAAGAAACAATAGTCTCAGTTTTGAACCTGGACAGACCATAAATAACAAAAAAGTCCCCAAAATGCAAATGTAATAGATTTAATATAATAGTTTTTGGTGGCCTGTTTTATCTGGAGTGACAAACATGAAGGAAAAACACTTGAGGCACAATTTGGGGTTCTTCAGGCTGTTTCACCAGAGCGGAAATCTGAAGAACTCCAAATTGTGCCTCAAGCATCTGTAAAAATCATTTTTACCATGATGAAAACAGGCTTCAACCTCAATTTGAATCTAAACTCTAGTACTTAGGCACTAAGCAATTATAATTATCCATAACGTAACACTCCACTTCGCTTTCTGAATGGCTTAATTGTATTAAAGTAGAAGTTGGCCGCCAAACATAAACTATAATTACTGAACAGATTCTTCATCATTGAGGCAAACAGAGGTAAACGAAATGTGTGGGTGACGTTGTCTCTAACTCAACTTATTCATTGCACACTTAGGCGGAGATGAATGTCAATTTCCTCTTTAACAACTGTAACATTTACTCTTAGTGTGTTTTGTCAAAAAGTGCATCTATTTATTAATTTTCATGCTGTGAGATGCCAATACCGCAATAAAAGCAGAATAATAATCAACAATAATCAGGGTGCATGCCAGTGGATGAAAAAAAAGAGAGAAAATTGTCATGAATTCATTCATTGCAATGGAGATCTTATTGTTTTGTAGGATAGAGAGTAATAGCATGTCAAGTGCTGAGCTGTTGCCAGTCCTAACTCACTTCCTGCACGCTTTCACTTGATGCCAATGGCAAACAGCAGGTGACCTGCATGCCACTCATCTCTGACCAGCGCGCACACCTGCAACTCGTTATGCTGCCTGAGGTACTTAATACAGAGCAGGTGGAAAATTGTTGCAGGCAGCAGCCTGGGAGAAAGCACAAATTCACACAACAAATACAAATACACACCTGTCAACACATAGTCCGACATACAGGGCGATTGAAACGCTATTCAGCACAGAGAACCTCATGCCTTTAAATGAACCATCCTGTCTCTACACACTAAAGATCATGTTTAGAACACAAACACACACACAACTATCAGCAACATATATTAAACATATCTCGTATATCCTTTATTTTTCACTTCAACTAGACTACAGAGTAATGGGTTTTAATTTAGCCACATCCAATTTGGCCTAATTAACAAATAGGGGTGAACAAATGAGGTGCTCCTCATTTAAATAATATCTCTTGCATGCTCATTTTCCCCCAATTCTTATTACAGGCCTGATGACATGCCAATCAGCTAATCAACTCAAAACACCTGCAAAGTTTTCCTGAACCTTTAAAATGATCTCTCAGTTTGATTCACTAGGCTACACAATCATGGGGAAGACTGCTGATCTGACAGTTGTCCGGAAGACAATTATTGACACCCTTCACAAAGAGGGTAAGCCACAAACATTCAGAGAAGCTGGTTGTTCACAGAGTGCTGTATCCAAGCATGTTAACAGAAAGTTGAGTGGAATGAAAAAGTGTAGAAGAAAAAGCTGCACAACTAACTGAGAACCACAGCCTTATGAGGATTATCAGGGAAAATTAATTGTCATACAGTTGTCTCCCCTGAACCACAGACAACATCAGAGGTGTCTTACCTGGGCTAAGGATAAGAAGAACTGGACTGTTCTTCAGTGGTCCAAAGTCCTTTTTTCAGATGAGATGATCAAGTTTTGTATTTTGTGTGGAAAAGCTTATAGCCCAAATTGTTTGTAGTCCAATGCTAAGTTTCCACAGTCTGTGATGATTTGGTTTACAATGTCATCTGCTGATGTTGGTCCATTGTGTTTTATGAAAACCCAACGAAAACCTTGGGCCAAAGCAGGCCAGCTGGGGCTATAGGAGTGGTTATGAACGAAGGCGGAGTTTCTCCATGTCTGGAGCGCTCAGCACCACGGATCATTTCAGAAAGATAACAGCTTTAACTCCAGCATTAAATACTTTTTAAAATAAGTTGAGTTCAAAAATCACTCTTACTCAACAGTGAGTGTTTGACATAACTTGATCCGATGTGGATTATAATCACTAAACGAGGCATAAATATTTATAAGCGATGTAAAAGACTTTTATGACACT
>NC_068375.1:1238751-1285764 GCF_023724105.1 Carassius gibelio | reverse complement strand
GAGTCTGCTTACAGACAGGAGGTAAAAGAGCTGGCTGTCTGGTGCACTCTCAACAACCTGGAGCTTAACACGCTCAAAACAGTGGAGATGATCGTGGACTTCAGGAGAGACCCCCCTGCACTCCCCCCACTCACCATCATGAACAGCACTGTGACTGCAGTGGAGTCATTCAGGTTCCTGGGAACCACCATCTCTCAGGACCTGAAGTGGGACATTCACATTGACTCCATTGTGAAAAAGGCCCAGCAAAGGTTGTACTTCCTCCGCCAGCTGAGGAAGTTTAACCTGCCACAGGAGCTGCTGAAACAGTTCTACTCCACCATCATCGAATCCATCCTCTGCACTTCAGTAACTGTCTGGTTCAGCTCAGCTTCTAAATCTGACCTCAGAAGACTACAGAGGGTAGTCCGGACTGATGAGCAAATCATCGGTTCAACTCTCCCATCTATTCAAGAAATGTACTTATCCAGAGTGAGAAAAAGGGCTGTCAAAATCACTTTGGACCCCTCACATCCAGCACACTCCCTCTTTGAACTATTGCCATCTGGTCGACGCTACAGAGCACTGAGCACTAGAACGACCAGACACAGGACTAGTTTCTTCCCTCAGGCAATCCATCTTATGAACAGCTGATAATAACTGCGAACACACTACACTTTATATTTATATACACATACACTTTATTTATATAACACACATACTTAGTATACACTTAAATTTTGCACATAATATATATGTACATACATAACTGCATTTTGTAATATACCTGCCTACAATTGTCATTTGTATATTGTCATTCACTATCTACTTATTTGTATTTTTTATTCTTTTATTATGTGTTTTATGTTCTGTCGCTGTCATTCTGTTGTACTGCGGAGCTTCTGTCACGAAAACAAATTCCTCGTATGTGTAAACATACCTGGCAATAAAGCTCATTCTGATTCTGATTCTGATTCTGGTATGTAACAATCTAATATAATGTGCACGTGTTCTAATGTACACATCATAGCTTTTTTACCATAACAAACAATAGGCCTATACTATAATAAATATATTTTACTTGTAGCCACACTGGGTTGTACATAATAATGAACTCAAATGATATATAGGGAATTTGAATAATTAATTAGGAATATGATTAATATATATCTCATTTGACAGTTTCACTAAATTTTATTGATTATGAAAAATAGCTCAATTGCATTCATCAATAACTAATTACAGGGCACTGCAATTTACTCATTAATATGTCAATATTCCATTCTTCATATCAATTATTGTGATATCTCTTACTGTAAATTACTGCAAATCAAACAGTGGTTTGTCCAGCAAACGGCCGTAAGATTAACTTATAAATTTAACAATACATGTTCTGTATTGCGGCTCTGAGCAAAGCTCCCGGGAACTGTTTTGAGCGGTGGTGGTGTCCACTTAACTCCATTTGTGTAACAGTCACTTTCTCATGTTGGCTGAACATGTGTTTGACATCGGCCTCAGTGTGAGTGAGGGAGTCCTCTCTCCATCGGATCCCTGTACAGCTGTATTCGGTTACAGTGCTGGGGTAGTGTGCCCTGTCGTCAGTGGTCAGGAGTCTCAGTGGTCATCTCTTTGGCTGACAGCACAGCATGGCAAACCACAGCAGCATCCTGGTACAGATAAGAGAGAGAGAAAGGGGAGAAAGAAACAAACTAGGGCTGTTTTTGGTTGGACAGGGCAGCCTCTTTGCTTAGTGGGGGGGCGACTGGGTTTAGCTCGCCCTGGCTCATATTTTGCCACATCTTGCTCATTATGGAGGTTTCAGAAGCCCGCATGTCCGCTATGTTGGTCTGTGTAGACAACGGAGCCAGCGTAAGCGTTTCTGAGGTAGACAGTTTAGCTAGTAAAGTTATCATGCTGTGTGTAATCACTTCAACCTTGAATGTGGGTGGGTGGGTTGGGAGTGACCACAGAATGTTATTTAGTGTGCCAGTTTTGGCAAGGGTGTCAGTTTGATCTTTTAAGTCCTTGTCTAGACTTAGTAGCTTCGAGTGTCCTTTTACCTTCCTACAGTACACGGTCACATTGTGTGTTTTTTGATGTTATCACATTGCTGGAACAGGTGTTGGTGTTTGACATGCTTGTTGTTTGCAGTTTTGAAACCATTCTGTTTACAGCATGGAAGATGACACACGACACTGAGTCTAGCATAGTAAGAGTCTGTACAGGCTTTGTTCAAACAGATGTTGAATTCAGCTGGTGAGTTGGCATAGTCGAACAGACACCTGTTGAAGGTGAACTGACGGTCGCCAAGTGTTAATGTCAGATTGGTATTGAGAGGTGTAGCAGCTTCATCAGTCTTACTGACGTTCTGGTGGGAGACTGTGTATACTGCAAGGTGTTGGTCATCTGTCAGATCCATTCTGCACACCTGGTCTTTGCTCACCGACATGACAGATGTGATGTCGACAAATTTGAAGGGTGCATTGAACAATGTGTTGTTTGTACTCCCTTCGGGTATCAGTGCAGGTGGAATGGGCTCAATGTACTAGTACTAGTTCAAAGTCATTACAGTAATGGCTCACTAGCCCTCCCAGCCCATAGGCCTTGGGAATGTTAATGTCAGTTGCCGTGCAGTTGTTGCACAGGATTTAGGCTATACAAGATGACATTTCAGTGAGGGGTGTGGCTTCAAGTGTGAGTCCGAGTTCCACACATTCAGGTGAGGATTGGAAGAAACCCAGCGTGTGGTTTTAAGGTTTGACCACATTGCAGGTTGAGCCGAACAGCGACCGCTTTGGTGTAAGCTGGTGCCACCGTACCCTGTTTGCTGACTAAGGTACAGAGGCTTGAACTTTAGCTTGTCGTTAGGGTGTTGTACTCATGGCTGGCTGCTGGGGTTCCTGTGACCTCTGTGACCTGACAGTCTGGCTCTAGCAAACTGTGTGGCTGGAGGGAAAGAGGTTCTCGCACTTGAGCAAAGTCTTTTAGCTGTTTGAAGTTCAGAAAAGGGTCAAAGTGTTCTAGCAGGTCTTTGTCGATGAGAAATGTATTACAAGTATTATCGTACGTAGGTATTATCAATATAGAGATCCTTAAATGTTTTAATGCCCATATTAGACCAAACCTCAAATGCATGATCAATTAACGATGGAGGAAAGGAGTGATTATCTGTTATTGGTGCCAAAATAGAATATGTTTGGAGGTCAAATGAACGTCTAAACTGATTCCAAATCTTAACTGTTGTCTTAATGATGATATTTTTGGTGTAATTTTTTATAGATGATTTAATAGGCGAATGAGCCAAAGCTGAAAGTGAAATAGGCTTGCAGGAAGAATGCTCCATCCCCAACCAAACTGACGATAATAACTGTGAACCAGAATGTAGCCAAAACTTAATTATTTTAAGATGAGCCGCCCAGTAGTAAAACTTAAAGTTGGGTAAAGCCATTCCTCCTAGCTTCTTCAGGCTCTGTAAATACTATTTGCGTAATCTCGGTGGCTTCCCACTCCAAACAAAATCCGAAATAATGGCGTCTAATTTTTGGAAAAAGGTTTGCGGAAGGAAAATTGGTACACATTGAAACAAGTATAGAAACCTGGGAAGGACATTCATCTTAATACTATTAATCCGAGCTGCTAGAGATAAGTTCAGCACTGACCAACGATTAAAACTCCTTTGAACTTGCGACAGAAGAGTAGTGAAATTAGCATGATAAAGATCCCTGAATTTAGCAGTAACCTGAATCCCAAGATATTTTAACTCGTGCTGAGCGACTTTAAATGACAGGGTGTGAAGTGGGTATTCACATGCTGCCTTATTAAGAGGAAGCAGCTCACTTTTTCCTAAATTTAGCTTGTAACCAGATATGGATCCAAAAGAACAAAGAACAGAAAGTGCAGCTGGGACTGACACAGAGAAGTCAGTAATGAATAAAAGAAGATCGTCTGCATATAGAGACACTTTCTGTTCTTGCCCACAACTCAAAATACCTTTAATGTGCGGGTCAGCACGAAGCGCAATGGAGAGAGGCTCAATTGCCACAGCGAATAAAAGAGTACTTAAAGGACACCCTTGTCGCGTTGAACGATAGAGAGGAAAGTAAGACGACTGATTATTATTTGTCCTAACTGAAGTATAAAAGCTTCACCCAAGAAATGAAATTTTCCTTAAAGCCGAATTTCCTCAAAGTATAAAATAAGTATGCCCATTCCACACGGTCGAAGGCCTTCTCCGCATCTAACGATATAATTGCTTGTGGTGAGGTTGTTGACAGAAAATTATAAATAGTATTAAAAAGCCTTCTCAAATTAAAAAAAGAGTGCCTATTTTTAACAAACCCCGTTTGGTCAGGAGAGATTATATCTGGAAGAATAGTTTCCAAACGAAGAGCAAGCATTTTGGATAATATTTTGAAATCAACATTCAATAAACTAATTGGTCTATACGAAGAGCAGCTAAGAGGGTTCTTGTCCTTTTTCAAAATAAGAGAAATCGAAGCCTGATTAAGCATAGGATGAAGTTTAGCAGTAAGAAAAGATTCATTAAACATATCAATCAGAACCGGGGCTAGTTTATTTTGAAAGCATCTGTAAAACTCTACAGGAAAGCCGTCTAGCCCTGGGCATTTGCCAGACTGCATCGCTTTAAGAGCACCCGGAAGTTCTAGAGCAGTTATTGGGATTTCTAATTGATCTGCCATGTCCAAATTAACCTGAGTGATTTCTAAATGGGAAAAGAAGCCATCAAAATCACACTTTTCCATATTTGTCTCTGATGTATATAATGAGGCATAATAAGCTCTAAATTCATCATTTATTTTTACTGGGTCTATCGTAGTGCCTGAGGATGTGGCAATTTCCGGAATCTGATGAGAGGACCCATACGGAAATTTAATATATGTACACATATGAAATATACATATATTAAATATATCCACATAGAAAGGGAAAACATATATGTACATATATATCTGCCCATATATAAAACCTATTAGAAAATGGAACAATTTCATATATTGACATATAAAACTAGCCCATATATTTTATGTATGTATAATAGTGTTTTTTTATGTCACATATATAATTTTCAATATACATGACATATATTTCTTTGTAAATATGTTCAATATACAAACTAAACATATATGCATAGCATATTGCTTACATATATGTGACACATATATGTCCCTTATATATGTTTTTATATAGTCTTAGTATATATTTTACATTTAAAATGAAATATGTATATATATAAAATATAATTTTGATTAATGTATATGCAATATATAAATTAAATATAAAAAAATTGTGTGCACATTTTAAATGATATGTTCTTATATTATGTATATTACTTGCAAAATATCTTGAATTAATGCATGATATAAACTAAACAAATGTAAAAAACAAAAAAAAAACAAAAAAACATGATTTCATTAATTTCGTACATATTTTTAAATATAGGTGAACAATGAACATGACATGCCTAAGCTTCAAAATCCTCTACACTTTCATCCAGTCGAGAAGATGCTGTCTCACCTAACTGCTGTACATGCCTCCGTAACTGTTTAATTTTTTTTTTTTAAATATATATAATGTCTGGTATCAGTGACATCAGTTTTTGCAGCTCTGCCAAACTTTGATAAAAGCACCAAAAGTTAATTTTCTTTGAATGCTAGTGGAGAACCCAGGTTTACATAGCTGCATAAGTTAGAGAAATTTGTTTAAATTAAGAACCCCTAGATTTTTGAAGACAAACACACACTCAAAAATTACTCTTTAAACTTACTCAAGTCAATTATGGACAGTGGTTCCACACAACCAAATTGTGTTTTGATAACATTAAAGGAATTTTTTGAATCTATACAAACTCCTTGTGTTGTGACAACACAACTGAATGAGGTAGAATCTATGTGAAATAGTAATGTCCAACCAACTCAATTTATTGACTTTGCTTCAACTTAAACCAGTTAACTCAACATGTTTTGGTTTATTACAGTCTAGCCAAATTTGTTTCACTCTATCAACATAAGGAGGTTTGTTTCAAACTACTCATTTCAATTATGGACAGTGGTTCCACACAATTAGTTCTAGTTACTTTAACACAATATTTTCTATTTAAAGTTACTCCCTTCATTTTTTGTGTGATTTGTCTTGTAATGAGACAAAAGACAAGATGTCACAAATGATCAAAGTGTACTTGTTAAACAAGCAATAAATAATTACACACAGTAAAATACAGTTTAAACCACATTACAAAATTACACAAAATAGCAAATAAAATTCTAATTGGCATTCATGGGTAACCAATCAATCCTTATTCCAGGAACAGGAACTGGCTCCAGAAATAACTTCTTCAGTATTCCAAATGTGTACCTGAGTTCAGGAGGGCTGCTCAAGTTCAGTCCATAAATCAGTCCCAGAAACATGGTTTTGCAGACTGTAAACTGCTATAGGTCCTGAAGAACTGTATCCTTTAAAACGCCAACATCTGCTGGACTGTCTTCAATGATGCAGCTTCAAATAGATTCCCACGAGTCTTCTGGATCACCTCCTGATTGCTGCCAACGTCTGTATCCTAGAAGTATTTAAAAGCATGGAAAATGGTACACACATCTGGACCCTGTACGGTAAGCAACAGAACTGGAATGTTCCCAGACCCAGAAACATAGTAAGGACATCAGTAAAACAGTCATGTGACACCAGTGGTTCAACCATAATTTTACAAAGTAAACAAAAATACAAAACCAAAACAGCGACTTTATTCAACAATTATTTTCCAAATCGCATCTTCCACCATTATCAACAGCACGTAAATAAATCATGCGCATGGTGCTGCTGACCTACAACACGCATGCACTGAGCCTTGATTACACGCAGAGGAAAGCAATGTTCATGCCTCTTGTTACTCTCCATAATGGCAGAATATGTGATTTGGAGAAGAGTTGTTGAATAAAGTCGATATTTTTGTTTTCTTTGCACAAAATTTATTCTTGTACCTTTGTAAAATTGTGGCTGAAGCATTGATGTCACATGAACTGTTTTACTGATGTCCTTACTATGACTCTGGGAACATTTCTGTTGCATTGCAGCCTTTATGGAGGTTCAGCATCTCGCATTTTCATAAAAATATTAGGGATGCACCAATTGACCGGCCATAAATCGGAAACCAGACGGTTTTTGCTTTAAATATGCGATTGGTAATCGGCCGGTCTTTGGAATTTTTTCCGGACGATTTTTCCGGAAGTGCGTCCGCGTGCTCCGACTACATTACTTCTGTGTGAAAGCAAACACATCCCGGGATTGATTCCAGCATTGAACTCGGGTCGGGGACGTAGTAACATTGATGTTGTGATGTGTGAACAAAAGCCAGATCTAATTCCGTGTCTAAGTGATGACGCACGTTATCGTGCGACTCTTTTAGCGGCTGTTTTGAAGGAAGATCAACGTTCACTGAAAAAAAAAAAAGATCGAGATCGTTCGCTAGATTCAGTGAAAGTATTACCTGCCTAATGTTTTCGACTCGTACATTACACGTCACGCCCTGATGTCACATGTCGTTATGGGACCTGTATTTGCCGGAATCGCAGTGTGAAAGGGGCTTTATTGAGCTTTTCCTCAATATTGGACTGTATTGGACTTACAGTTTGCTTGTAAAAAAATCGGTATCGGCCATGAAAAATCATGATCGGGGCATCCCTAAAAAATATCATAATTTGTGCTCTGAAGATGAATGATGGTCTTACGGGTTTGAAACGACATGAGGGTGAGTAATGACATGTTTATTATTGGGTGATCTAGCCATTTAAACACACCTGAACCAGCTAATCAAGGTTCTTGGGAATTTTAAAACAAAAAAGTCTTACCTGAAATTCCAGGCAGGTGTGTTAGAGCTGAAATCCACAGAACACTGGCTTTCTTAGATCAGGTCTGGACACCCCTGCCTTGCATCAAAATAAATCTATCAGTTTATAGTAATACCACATATTTTGTATTTATTGTATTAATAAACCTTATCTTATTATATCTGTCTTTTTTTGTCAATTTCCAGTAACCAGTGAGAGAATAATGTTTTAATACAAGGTTGTTCTTACATATGTAGTGGGCACCAAGAGGGTTTCATTATTTGTCCAAGGACTCTTCTTCATTATGCAAACATCTTCATAAGTTTTGCAGTCCGGATCCAGTTTGGCAAAGATTGTTGATTCTGATGAGCCTATGGTAATTCTGTATGTCTCAAATTCTGCACAAATCTGTAAACACATGAAGTGCAATGTGTTAAAAAAAAAAAAAATTTGAACAGCAAAAACCAATTCAATTATCAAAATATCAAATGATTTATTTGTGTGAGTGATGACTAGTGTCATGTTTACCATTCCAAAAAGGAGGACCTGATTACATATCTGGAGCATTTGTATAATGTGAACAGCTCAGAGTAGTGTCCGGTTTAAAGTCATTGTATGACCACACCGCCATGTTCATAAACAAAGCTTCAAATACTCCCACTGTGCTGAGCCAGGGCTCTCAAAACTCGGTCAACATCTCATGGTTAGACATTTATTGATTATTTATCTTTTTCAATTAGTTAAAATATACATATTATAACAAATAAAGGTAATTACTTCCACTTTTGAAAGTCATTTTGTATTATTAATACAATTAATTTAAACAAATATATTTGGCACACAAAATGAGATAAGAGAGAAACTCCTATTCGCCATTTGATTAGTTATATGAGGAAGTAGCTGAATGACAAATCATTCTGTCTCTTAACATCGCTTATTGTAAGCCATATGTATAATATAAAGTAAAGGTAAGTGATAGGACGTTTTATTTTTGGATAAACATTTTATTAATAAATACAATCTCTCTTAAAATACCTTATTGGGTTATGATAAGCAAAACAGTTTGGTTTGATCTAGCGCAGAACTAAAACTTTAATGAAATATTTCCCTCACTTATAAAATTATTTTATTATTAGCTAGCTCCACACTGGAGAGCTGCTTTATAACAGGAAATCAATTTATAATTCTAGCGACACTGACTCTGTATTTTCATGTTTAATATTGAAAAGCTATTGATTGCATAAAGGACTGTTATATAAATAAACGTGACTGGAATTTTCTTTACTGGAGTGCCTGGAGAATCTCAGAGTTTGTGCAAACATCCACATCGCTGTGTTCTTAAGAGCTTTTACATCGTGGTCAGTTTTAGAAGGCGTGCAGTATATAGCTGTGTCCAAATTCAGGGTCTGCATCCTTCGGAGGACGCATTTGAAGGATGTTACGTCACAGCGCCGCGACGAAGGCTGTCCAAATTCGTAGGATCCTTCAAATGAAGCCCACAAATGCGTCCTCCTTTTCCCCGAATTGGAAAGATGGGTGTGGTGGATCCTTTCGCGTCCTACCTATCCCATAATTCTTTTCGGAAGGACGAAGCGAGCGGTAGCGGAGTGGGGGAGGAGTATTATTTTCGATGTTTTTTAAAAACTGGCTTTTCAAAAATATAGATTTTCAGTGGTTTTCTAGTTAGGCATTTTGTTTTAGCGTTAAGCATTTTTTTTTTACATTTGTACGTGTATATGTAAAAAAAAAAAAAGTTTACTTTCGTAAACTAGCTTCTTCCTTACTGCCTGTGTGAATATCCCCTTACACACAGCATTATTTGTTAGTGATTGAAGCTGTTTTTAACGCTTCTAAGGACGAAAGAGCAGACAGAAGTGTTTATAAAGCTCCGGGGAGAGAACGATGAGCTCTTCACCCGTGTCTTGCTTAGCGCTGTCACGGTTGCTAGGTGACAGGATATGAGCAACGGTTAAGGGAGGGAACTGAAAGAAGGGTAGGCTGTCCAAATTCACAAACACCGACTTCCGGTTTTTGCGGTCGTCGGAGGACCCATCCTCCTTCAACCGGGTAGGAAGGATCCTAAGGAGGATGCAGACCCTGAATTTGGACACAGTGTATATTTACATATTCATCCAAGGTTCGGATCGGGTCGGTTTCCTTTCCTCAAACTGAAGTGCTATCTTCTTCTTTTGAATTGAATCAGGAGAGTGTATTACAATCTTGCGCTACAGCGCCACACTGGTCAAATATTTATATATATATATATATATATATATATATATATATATATATATATATATATATATATATATATATATATATATATATGTATGTATATATATATATATATATACATACATACATACATATATATATACACATACATATAGCCATAAACAACTGTAGATAACCCAGAGCCAGTATTACAGAACAAATGACCTAATATTATCTACCTGCAATCATTAGACTGATCCTGGCCTCACAATGACCACTTTACTTACAGTTCTTTTTAACAAAGTCACTGGCCAAAGAAGGGTCTTCAAAACACCGCGAAGTGCCATCCGGCATAGTGATTTTAAGTGTGGCGGGGTATAGGAGACCAAACTTGACCTCCGGAAAGGAGGGCAGACTGCATTTCACCGCAGAAAAGGCAGAACGCTTCTTGGCGACAGAGGATGTAAAGTCTGGGAACACAGAGATCCATCTGTCCTTGTAAAGGAGTGGGGAAGACTCGTCTGCTCGTCGTAGAATCATGTTATGAACATGGAAAAAATGCACCCGCACGATAAAAGCTCGAGGTTGGGATCCGGCCGCTGGTTCGTTCCGCAGAGAGCGGTGAGCATGATCAAGTAACGTTTTTTCTTCCAGTCCTAGTAGATCCTGTAGCAAAACTGCAACAAAATCGGTAGGATGCGGTCTTTCCGTTCCCTCCGGTACACCAACGACACGAATGTTATTTCTTCGAGACCTACTTTACAAGTCTTCGCATTTATCATCCAGACGAATCACATGAGCGGACAACTTGGTGACGGTAGCCTCGAGTTCAGTTATATGGGAGCTATGGTCGTTAGCGGCCTGCTCGAGATCCCGCACTGCCGCTTCATGAGAATCTACTAATTGCTGAAGTGGTTCAATTTAGGCTTTCAATTCTCCTCTAACAGACGAGATCTCGGAGTGCAATCCAACAGCAAACGTGTCATTTTAGAGAAAAGGTAGTTCTTAAGCACGTCCATCATGGCTTGTATCCTAGCATCCAGAGTGCTAGCCGCGCTGCTCTCCTGTTCCGGGGTTTCGGAATCAGGCGGAGGCGGTGTTTTATGGACTCCTCTTTGGGTGTCCTGTTTCTGTCGAGTGTTTTTCATCTTGTAATGCCTAAATTGAAATAATTAGTTGAAACTGACTTCTTACTACAGTAAAAGCCATCGCAAAAAGTTATATTAAAAAAGGTACAACAAAATTCATATAAAAGTCAATTTCCCTCAGAGCTAGTGGAGGACACGTCTACTCTTCACCATACGCCATAGCGCCCCCCCCCCCCCCCCCCAACAAAAGAAACTTAAGGTTAATTAAGGTTTTGTTTGTTTAACATCAATTGAGTAAATATATATGTAGAAATGAGAGGTAACAGCTTTACATAATAATAATAAAACAAAACAAAGGAATTATGATAATAATGGTAATTAGCAAAATAACCTAAGCCAAAAAAAAGAAGAAAAATAATAAAAATCAAAATAAAAGACAGGAATGAAACAAGGGAGAAGAAGTAGCTGGTTTCCACCACAAGGGGGGGAAGTACTGCCTCTCTGTGCTTAACCTGGTGAGCAGAAAATTTAATTCACATTAAAAATCCTAAACTCGTTTAAATCAAAAATTAAAATAAGCATGTAAGAATTAAAAGGAAAATCTGAATAATATCCTATAATAACCAATGATGGCTCTAAGGTATCATTAGTAATTATGAAATTAATCAAACAGGGTGAAAGTGGACATGCAATTCAAAACAGAATGGAAAAGGCAGAGATCTGTTTAACAGGAGACTGCCACTAGATGGCTTACCTTCTAAGTGGGTCAATCAGTAGTTGACTTGAAACATCTAGATTTCCACTATTAAACAATTACATTTTAATTCAAATCATGTTTGAACCAAACTCAAAGTAAATGTAAACAGTCAAAGGAATCAAACGCAGGAGCAAAGCTGTAAATGCAAATAACTATCGAAAATTTAGACCGCAAATTCAATACCTCACAGTGGAAATAGAGATTAGAAATTAGAGCGCATTATCTGAAACGGCCACGGGATGGCGGACTTGCACTCATGCAAGCTGGAATCAGAAAGCAGGGCGTAACTTGAAACTTCTAAACCACGAGTTCCCTCTGGTGTTTAGATAGCGGCATTACAATTTCAATATGACTTAGAATCTGATCGTTTGTCAGGCTGATTTTCTGCATCAAAAATCACAAGTAACAAACAGAAAAAGGTTTTATGATCTCTGAGGTGCTATATACTGCACAAGAGTGTAAGGACAGGATTCGTTTCACTGCCAAGACACAAATGTGAAAAACAGGATTTTTTACATCTGTTGACTTCCCATAAACATTTATCAAAATAGCACTTATGATTTAAATGTTTTAGGTTTAAAATCGGGTAGCTAAGCCAATTTTAGACCAGGAGTTTTTATCATTTATTTTTGAATATCACTGTGGTTTACCACAAATTCAATAACGATATTTAATAAGCAAGGCCTTTTTAACTGAATCAGAGGAACATCACTCATGTTCAGATTTACATGTTGCAACTAATAAAAGATTTCTTCATCTTTTAATTATTCATATTAAAATGTTCTCACTGTAAAAAGATTTTGGTATTTCTTAACAGGAGACTTTTAACGTTATACTGCAGTTTACTTTCATTAAAAATAACAGTGACTATACTGTTAAGTTTCTATAAATACCTAACGTGCTGACTGATCAGCTTTTTGCCTCAGTCAGTTAGGTGTGAGTTTGCGTCTTGCGACTTATCTCACAACTACATAATTTCATAGCGCACGTGCAGAAATTATTAAAAACCATATACACAGATTGATTGCTCACAAAACGATGTTTGAAATGCACGCGTTATCTCCACCAAATTATGTAGCCGCACTGGGTTGTATATAATAATTAACTCAAATGATATATAGGGAATTTGAATAATTAATCAGGAATATGATTCATATATATCTCATATGACAGTTACACTAAATTTTATTGATTATGAAAAATAGCTCAATTGCATTCATCAATAACTCATTACAGGGCACTGCAATTTACTCATTAATATGTCAATATTCCATTCTTCATATCAATTATTGTGATATCTCTTACTGTAAAATACTGCAAATCAAACAGTCGTTTGTCCAGCAAACGGCCGTAAGATTAACTTATCAATTTTCAATAAAGTTATCACTTCTTATAATTCAAGGAAAAATATTCTCTGGCCATGAAAACATTATCCTATCATTATGATAAATTGTGTTTCTAACTTTAAACAGCATGTAGCTAAAGATCACACTTCATTGACTCGTAATGTGAGCGGTTTTTGAAATTATGAATATATTGGTTTTTAATAATTGAACTAATAATACATCAAACTACAAATCACACAGAGTAAATACGCGTATGACAATACAGACAGTAAACTTTGTACAAGACATAACGGAATCCAAATAAGGGAGAGAAAGAGAGAGAGAGAAAGAGAGAGAGATCACAGAATGAGCTCAGATATGAAAATCACAGACAGTAAACTTTTGGAAGCCAACAACGACTCAAATCATAGAAACACTTTAAGCAGCATTTAAATCTCCATAGAAAATGATACTTGCAGAGTCTCTCTGTGTGACGCCAGACCGGCGATGCGCGTGTGAGCTGTGCTGGAGTTTGGAGTGAGCTGGAGCAGCGTGGTCCTTTGTGGCAAGGAGTGCTCGTTCATCTTCCGGGCTGCTGCGGAATCGTGCGGTATTTAAAAGGTTTAACAAGGCAGTGTTTCAGAATTCGTCTTCCTCATGTGGAGAGGCGAATAGGCGAATAAACTTAGTAAAGAAAAGAAAAGAAAACAACGAATACGAAAGCTTCCGAAGGAGCCATGAGAATGGCTGTCCTCTCAGCCTCTGTGCCGAGGGGGACAGCGATAGGTGCGCGACCAAAGGCTGCGCAGGGGCACGAGCGGGAGCGACCAGGGTCGAAGCAGGAGGGAAGGGAGTCAGAGAGGAAGAGAGGGGGGACCTTGTTCGGTCAGCTCTTATGGCTTGAGATGGTTCACGCCTCTGTTCGCATGAACAACCAATGAACGTCCGCGATCTGAAGCGGGGAAAAAGTTCCTTTGTCTCTGTGGAAACACCCACCCTAATAATTTAGGCTTGTCAGATCTCAGCAGTGATATTCTAGCAAGTTTGTAATTTAAGATTAATAAATTTTTACACACCTTTTATACAGGTGGATAGTTGGGTCACAACATGACAATTCCAAAAACACCAAACAGTACATATATAACTGATAGAAACACAAAGTTACATTCAAATGCAGAATTACAAACATTTAACGATTTGATTAACACATGATAAAACTGCAGATAGTCCCAATTTATATGGGAAACATCTAATATACCGAAAAACAATACTATATACATTTAGACTACATTTGAGTAAATTTTACCATTCTTTTGTAAGAGTTAGATTTCCTGTCCTGTTTCCCAGTGGGGTCATAAAGTTTTATGAGCTGCAAAAGGGGTCGGGTTACACTCAGATTCTATTTGAGAGCAATTCCAATTTATAAGTCAGCAAATTATAATCCTTGCATAACAAGGATTAACCATTTTATGCAACACAAACCTATTCCAGATACATATTATTAAGGACTTACATAAAGTGTGTGTGTGCTTATGTGTGTGTTTGTGTGTGAAATGGGTTTCGTTTCTCCTTTGAGGCTCGAACGGGTATCCCTGGACAGTCTCAATAGGTGTAATAACTGTCACTCAAGGCAGGATTTGGCCGACTTCATGGCACCCAAAATGGTGAATTATGTAAACAACGAAGGTCCTTGTTTACTCACGTTCTGGTCTTTGAGTGCAGAATGTGTTAGAGTCAGGATTCATTAATATGGAACAGATGGCTGAAATATCATCAGCTCATTAGTGTTACATACTGTAGTACCCTTGCATTCATTTACTACAGTGCATTGCATTGGTCACAGTTTGGTAAGGTATCAAGAGAGAATATAGCATGTGAAGTGGATGAAGTATTGTGGCCTGACCCAGCTCGGAGGAGAGATGGAGCCTAGATACACCCAACCATCTCCACATGCAAGCACACACATTATGTTTGGTTTTACGCTACATGCTACAACACTACATATTTTTGATGTATTTTTTTTTCTTTTCAAACTGTGTACACTAATACTACATTTACAACCACAAAGAGCAAAAAAAAAATAAAGTTTGGTTTCAATTTTGCTTTTGTTTTTACTTTATATATTCAACAGCTCTCTCCCAATTACATTCAGTCATGTACATGTGAGCTTTTAAAAAAGAGCGTTAGGTTTTGAATAACAGTGTGTATATGACATAATCAAAAATATAACATTATGGTAAAGGTGTTTACAACGTAAGACAAAGGTTTGCTTTTGAAATATGTTTGTGATATTTTGACTGTGGTGTTTCATTTTGAAAGAGATGTGAGGCATTTTGCATCTTGCTTGTGCAATTCTTGAATTTGTGTGTTAAGTTTTGAAAAAAAGAGGAAAACTTTGCAAAATGTAAGCAGTTGAAAAAAACTGTAAAATACAGTACGATCAGTAAGAGTGTAAATTTGAATCTTTTCCATTCTCTTGCAATTACACTCACACATACACCAATATGTTACTTACAATTGACAATAATTGTCATCAAATCTTTAGCCATAGTTTCCATCAGAACATCCCTCCAGAGTAAACTGTTATATTGACAACATGGCTAAACAATTTGACTGTCTTATCCGTACACAATGACACAAGGACTTGTCATTCTGATGGCACTGACATGTACATTGACAGAGATATTTATTTTTGAGAGATGAACTAAGGATTTTGAGTAAGAGAGTGGCTTTTGCAGGTTATCCATGGTGTTTTGCTATTTGTACAAATTGTTTTGAGAAATGCATTTACTGTTTTGCAAATTGTGAGTTTGATTCAAGAAATGTACCAAAGCGACTGAGAAAAACTGTAATATTTAAATTTTTTGATTACTGTCATGTGGTTTATCAGACGGCATTAAAATCTGATCTTGTCTTACTTAATTCGGCATATAATAGAATTTGTAGATTTGTTTTAGAATGTTCTTTTTCCACTCACCAATGTACAATGTATGATGCACTTCAGTGGCCATCTTTGAATGTGAGAAGGCAGACTCACTGGCTCCAATTTATATTTAAATGTATTTACTTTGATTATCCTTGTTATCTACAACAATACTTTGTACTCTTTTCTTCAAATCATCAAGTTAGGCACTCTGTCCAGACTTACTTTCTCGTTCCTCGTGTTAAAAAAAAACAATTGGTAAGAGAGCATTTATGTTTAAATCTGTACTAGACTGGAATAATTTGCCTGTCGATATTAGATCCATTACTTCTTTTCGGCTGTTTAAACAATCTCTATTATCTTATTTTAAAGTAGATTGCACATGCTATCATTGAAACTGTCGTTGTTGTTATGTGTACTGTTTTTTTTTGGGGGGGGGGGGTTTATTGTTTGCCTGTTTGTTGATGTTCTGTTAATTGTAATCTTGTTATGCTCTTTAAGTTGTAATTGTGTTTCATTGTAAGGACCCCCTCGAAAACGAGATGATACATCTCAAGGGGTTAATCCTAATAAATTCCTAATAACAATTCTTATAGTGTTCCTGTAGCTCAATTGGTAGAGCATTGCCTTATCAAGCGCAAGGTTGGGGGTTCGATTACCCGGGAACACATGATAGATAAAAATTCATAGCCTGAATAAACTGTAAGTCGCTTTGCATAAGAGCATCTGCTAAATGCATATATTTAATTTTTAAATTTATTATAGACTAAAAAGACTAAACTCTAGTCCTGTATTTGCTTTGTACTAAAGTCCGTTCATTTTCAATCGGCATATATGCGGCTGAAACAGGTAGCCTAATGCATCCCAAATTTTTCAACATGAACATTTTAATATAACATTATAGTCATTATGGCCTATGGCCTTTAGAAAACATTTTTTTTGAGGAGGTGGCAGGGCTGGACGATTAATCCAAAAGTAATCAAAACCGAAATTTAGAACCTCTAACCTTTGTCATTTTCCCATGTCGGTTATTTTGGTTATTTCCTGTTAATACTTCCCCCTTAAAAGCGTGTGTAGCCACATGATTCTGCCAGTCAGTGGCATAAAATCAAAACACGGAGGTGAGCGCCGGTTCAACACATATTGATTGCGCGCAAGTGGTTAGCCTTGAGTTTTCACTAAACTTTGTCAGTTGTATTTGTTTTATGGTTTGAACGTTCAAGCAATTAGACCATCGGATGTGTCTTATTATATCGATACCATGTTCACGAAGCTGCATTGTGGCATGAAAACTCATAGCAGTGAAGATTGCGCGCACAGAGGAACGCAGTTGTCAGCGATGTCCTGTGATTTATCACTAAAGTATCTTAGAATCTCAAAACTTATTATATCATATTTTTCTACTTTTGAAGGAACTAGGCTATTTACAACCCCCAGCTTCACAATAATATAAAGACGTCATGACTAATTCAATCACTCGTACTGGTACTGTTAACCTTTCATCTTTATTTATATCTTACACCGAGCAATAATATGTAAGAAATGTTACGAACATAGATAAATTAACTGCTGATACTTAGCTATGATCGTTCTTTCAATAGGAAAATATATCCAATCTTTAATAGTCGATCTTAACTGTCTAGCTGAGGTCAGTCTAAAAAGACGCTCAGAACTGCTGCGTGTTGCCACAAAAGCGTATCCTTTTCACGTGTTATGAAGCATTGCCCCTTGCAAATGTAACCATTTAAAAGACTTTAAAGCATTCAAACACAAGACGTGGAAAAGCTGAACTGAGTAGCTGGTTACTCGCACGTTGTGCTTGGTGCACACACGGAGAGAGAGCCGTGTCTCACAGACAGAAACACTGACCGACCTCTCGTTTGCAAAGTTCTCATTTAAATTCCTCCTGCACCTCAAAGAACAAAAATAACTCGCAGTTTAAACTAACAGAAAAGGATGTGTAAGAGCCGACTTCTGCACCGAATTTGTCTGTTTTTGCTCTTGTACTGACCAATACATAAAAAATATGTGAAATATCCTATCTTGGATAGGATGTTCAAAAAAACTGTCAGTTATGTTGTAGTGAGTTCGTGTGAGGAAAGGAAGAAGACGCCCCCCCCTGCCACATACCCCCACTGCCCAACTCAGGCCGGGGACCCAACTGGCCTGCAGCCCCCCCCCCCCCATTTCTGGAGAGGATGTCGGCCACATCCATCTGAACACCCTGCCTGTGGATCAACTTGAATTTAAAAGGCTGTAGAGCCAGATACTAACAAGTGATCCGCGCGTTGGTATCCTTCATGTGGTGGAGCCACTGCAGCGGAGCGTGGTCCGTAAAGAGGGTGAACTCCCATCCCAGGAGATAGTAGTGGAGGGTGAGGACGGCCAATCTGATGGCAAGACACACTTTCTCGATGGTGCTGTACTTCCGGCTAATGTACAGCACTGCCAGTTCCTCCCTGTCTCTTGTGACAGGACTGCATCCAGGCCCTGGTCTGACGCGTCAGTCTGCAACAGAAAAGTGAGATAGAAATCAGGAGAGTGTAATAATGGCCCGCCACACAGGGCAGCCTTTACCTGGGTAAAGGCCTGCTGACACGACTCCATCCTCTGGACCGTATCTGGTGCCTCCTTTTTAGTAAGGTCAATCAAGAGCTGGTGAGGTCCGAATAATTAGGAACAAACCATCTATAATATCCTGCCAGCCCCAAGAACTGCCTTACCTCCTTTTTGGTCTTGGGATGTGGGCAGGTTGCAACAGCAGCTGTCTTGTCAATTTGGGGACGCACCTGCCCATGCCCCAAGTTGGAGCCCAGATGCCTTACTTCCACACGCCCAATCGCACACTTCTTTGGGTTGGCCGTGAGTCCAGCGCCCCTCAGCGACCTCAGGACGGCCCTCAGATGCTGCATATACCGCTGCCAATCATTCATAAATATAGTGATATCATCTAAGTAGTCAGCAGCATATGCCACCTGGGGCAGCAGAATCTTATCCATGAGGCCCTGAAAAGTAGCCAGTGCCCCAAACGGAAGGGTAACAAACTGGTGTAATCCAAACGGCGTTGTGAAAGCTTTCTTTTCTTTGGATAATCAAGACAAGGGGATCTGCCAATATCCCTTTGTTAAGACCAATTGTCAAGGAAAGGAACAGGATCCAACTGCGGTTGAATGAATGACAAGTTTTATTTATAAACTCAGAGGACTTAATCCACTGGAGCACGAGACAGTCGGCACTCTGCATGAACAGCCAGCTTGGTGATCCATACGGCGACAGCCGCACAGCAGTGGGGAACAGGTGGCAGATCAGCGCTGGAAAGCCGTAGCCGGTGTCCGAAAGCAATGCACAGGTGAGTAGAGACAGCCGCCTGGTAGATGTGAGTCAGCAAACTATGGCTAGCAACGAGAAGCTTACTTTAACAACGCTTACGGACTGACACAAGATAGCAAACACAAGGGCATGATAAAGGGAAGATAATCAGCGCAAGACAGGGTGAAGTTGAGGGAGAAAACGTTAACAGGGATAACAAGGGACGGAGGAAATATAGCGGGAATAGTGAAACACCTGGCGAGCCAGCAAAACCCAAATCATGTGCTCCAGGACAGAAAAAGTCCCAGTCCCCACTGAGATCAAGACAGCACCCCCTCCCCCAAGGTCGCCACCAGGCGACTTAAGGGAGGGGCTTACCATGTTTACGGCGGAAGTCATCGATCAGCGACCGATCCAGAATATCCCAAGCCGGGACCCAACTCCTCTCCTCTGGACCGTAACCTTCCCAGTCCACCAGGTATTAAAAACCCCTGCCACGACAACGAACATCAAGTAATCTCCTAACAGATTAGACAGGAGAACCATCCACTAGATGAGGGGGAGGGGTGCAGGGGAAGAACTGTTGGTATTAAGGGGGGACTTTAAAACTGGTTTAACCCTGGATACATGGAAAACAGGGTGAACCCGACCCGAATTTGCGAGAGACAGCCCTGAGAGGCAGGTCCTTGGCAGACAGCTGCCTTGGTCCATCTAGAGGCCTAGACCAGGGCCTTCCTAGCCTTCCTCCAGATGCGACGACATCTACAAACAAAGTCTAGGGCAGACGGAACTGCAGCATCGGGTTCCTGGGAGGGAAATAAGGGAGGAGAGTAACCAACAGAACATTCAAAGGGTGACATACCTGTGGATGCTACTGGAAGAGTATTATGGGAATACTCAATTCAAGTGAGCTGTTGGCTCCAGGAGGCAGGGTTAAGAAATGCCAGACAGCGGAAAACTTGTTTGAGATCCTGATTGGCTCGTTCACAATGACCGTTGGTCTGGGGATGAAATCCTGATGACAGACTTGTAGAGGTCCCAATCTGTCGACAAAATTCTTGCCAAAAACGGGAGACAAACTGGGGACCCCTGTCAGAGACTACGTCCACCGGAAGGCCATGGATCCGGAAGACGTGGTCAATTACCAGTTGGGCTGTCTCCTTGGCAGAGGGGAGTTTGGGTAGGGGAACAAAATGAACCACCTTAGAAAAGCGATCCACCACTGTGATAATAACAGTGTAACCATTCGAGACAGGCAAGCCAGAGACAAAATCTAAGGCAATGTGTGACCAGGGACGAGAAGGAATGGGCAGGGGTTGAACTTGGACAATGTAGGGACGGTTAGAGAACTTGTTCTGGGCGCAAACTGAACAAGCCAATACAAACTGCCTTACATCCTGGCCCATTGAGGGCCACCAGAATTGCTGACGGATGGCAGCCAGAGACCTCCTGATTCCTGGATGGCAGGTGACCTTAGATTCATGCCCCCACTGAAGGACCTCAGGGCGTAACGCTGCCGGCACGAACAACCGACCTGCCGGATAACTTTAACGCAAGTCAATGGCAATCATCTTCCGTGGTCCACACACGGAAACCCAGTCTCACGGCAGTTCGTGATTTGGTCACGTAATTTAATCTATTTATTCGTGGCAGGCACACGTTTATTTCGTTATTTTGGTGATTGCAGCACGTTTTTAAACTAATGTATTTCATATCAGCACGATATTTTCTGATTAATTATTTTTTTATTTATTTTATTTTCCACAGGACAACAGAAGAAACACTGAAACTTGAAAAAAAAAAAAAAAAATCGGAGCTTAACTTACTGTAACAAAACTGAGCAACATACTGTATTGCTGGTCACAAAAACACATATTAAAACTTTTTTAGCTGTAAAATGCACAATGGTTCTTTTTTTTACTTTTTTATTGATTTTTATTTTTTTTATAGGCCTAGATTTTTAATTTTTTTAATTACTGAATTCAATATCAAGTCATTGACACATACCTGTAACACATTTTCACATTAAGAAACAATTTAGTTTAAATAAAAATAACAACAAAAAAATAAATAAATACATAAACTATTTATTTATCAGAGATAGGCCTACAGATTTTTTTTTCTTTTTTTTTTTTTTTACTTTAGACTCTAAAGTTAAAAATGGTATCGCTGATGAGCCGCTGATCGCTGTCAGATAGGCCTACATAATTTTTTGTTTTTTACTTTAGACTCTAAAGTTAAAAGTTTTTATTAAAGTTATTGAAAAGGCTGCTTAAAAATGCTGTCGCTGATGAACCGCTGATTGCTGTCAGATTCTGTGATATGAATGTCCACGTTGGATTGTGGCTAATGGGCTTAGAATGAGCCCTGCTCGGCCCGTGTTCTGGCTTACTGTAATATTTCACCGGTAATAAGACCGAAATAATATAATTAAAATAAAGAAATGAATGAATACAATGATAACATCTAAATAAATGTTGATAGATGTAGTGTTATAGTTTTAAAAATATTAATAAACAGCAAATCAACACAGCTTCGAAATAATAACCGAAAAAGACCTAAATAATAATAATACATAATTATTATACAGCGCCGCCCCTCCCATCACGCGCTGTGTGTCAACCCATTCTCACTCCCAAAGCATCAAAAACTGAAGCACTGAAGCCTCTAGCGTCACTGACATGTACGGAAGTTCTAAGCGGCCATGCATTATATATTTTTTTTCTTTTTGTTTTCTCGTTATAACGACTTAATTTTCTTGTTATCTCAACATAACGAAGTTCGTTTTCTCGTTATAACGACTTAATTTTCTCGACATAACGAAGTTCGTTTTCTCATTATAACGACTTAATTTTCTCTAAGAAGTTACAAAACTGCACCAGCAATATAACTGATGGGGTGTTGTACACTGTCCACTTTAATGTACGCAGACCTTAAAGAGTTAATGAGGAGAGTCCTTTTGCATGATGGAGAACTACAGTGTTATCTGCAAACAATCCTGTAAGACAGAAAGGATAGAAATATTATTTCATTAAATGCAACATTACTGTGTTTTTTTAGACCATGAAAGCATCCTCTTCAAAGATGCTGTATAATTAAATGTTAAATGCATCCATTATCAAAAGCAAGTCATTGATAGCAATTTCTACTCATGGAGATCACGTATAGTGGGAACATGAACTGATGGGGCTTATTTGAAGTAATTTAATGAGAAGCCAATGAACAATATAAAGATTCTGACTGTGTGGGGCAACTGATTTTCCAATATTGTGATAGTGTCAGATGAGATTGTCCAGGGGCTTGTACAATATCATACAAGTGTTAAATTGAATTACTGAATTATTAAGACTTTGATGTACGACTGTATTTAGGGATTTAAATTTTAAAGATTTCCCCCTTTCCAGATACCCACACTTGAGGTATTAGTCACTTGAGAGTGTGTGTACGTGACAGTGCATGCACAAGACTGTCCCCGGTCTTAATAATGCCAAAGCGCAGCGTCCTTAACTCACACTAAACCTCTCCAATACTGCTCCGGAGCGCTATACAACGCTTAGTGTATCCCATCATGCATCATGTTTTGGAATTAATCGTGAGACTTTTTGCAGAGATCTCACAGGAGGTCACGCAAACCTTTCCAATGTTTGTGAAATATTAATAATAATAATTAGAAATTGAGAAGAATTTAGTAGCAAAACAAAGTGTTGCACGTTTTCTTGGTGCACAGAAAAGTATATTTATTTTGTACATCATTCGTAACTTCTTTTTATCACTTAATTAGAAGCACCACAAATTAAATTGTCATCTTTAATAGGGACTATTGAAAAGACATTTAGAAGTTTATTTTAAAATGCAAAGTTGAAACGGACTTGTCATGTTAAGATTGACACACATTGTGATCTTCATGCTAACTTGGGCCAAATAAAGGAAATGTGCAAAGATGGCAAGTGTGGGTATTTAGACAGTGCAACAGTTTAAGAAACAACAAATGCTGTGCAAATGATAACAGCAGGAATGTTTGATAAAAGGGACAAACTATCACAGACCAACCTGCCTGCCTCTGCAGCTTTCTGTCTTCTCCATTTCTGAAGGAATACCTCTCCACAAACACCACTGGGGTGACTGCTTCCTTTACATCTTTTCAGCTAAAAAATAAATACAAGGGGAAACAAAATAAAACAGAATTATATACAGAATGTTAATAGTGATCTGTGAGCAAAATATTTAAGATATAAACTAATATGAATTGAACTGCAAGATGGGAAAAATGATTTTTTTTTTTTTTTTTTTTTTTTTTTACATTAAAAAGGTATTACAAGCATGGTACAGTAAATGTGATTACTGTGAAATATGTCATATAAAAGCACATTAAAACACTACCATTACAGTGGTACAACCATAGTCATTTTGGTGATTACTGTGCTACTGTAGTAAACCTACATAGTATATGTAGGTTTACTATACCATAGTAAAACTACAGTTACTGTGGTAAAAAAACATGGTAAATGTCTTGTTTACTGGGTTTTACCTACTATTGTAGGTATCATGGTTACCATGATTTTACTACAAATACAACTTACATCTTTGAACCTGAAATGAATATAAAACGGATCCCAGGTCTATGGCACGTCACGTGACAGATAAGAGTTTAATCACCACAGTTAGCAGCTGTGTTCATTTAGTTAAACACAATGAAACTCAAAGACAGCCTCGGATGACCGATGTAACAGAGAGTAAACATAAGGTGCTCATCTGATTAATAAAGAAGACAGAATACATTTTATAACAGGCATTAAAAGAGCATATTTACTACTACTCACCATAGACTGTATAACTCACCCAACCTGCGGCTCTTTTAAACTGATGGCAAGTATCGCAATGTGTGCTGAATGAGACTTCTTGAACGAGATTTCAAAGCGATAAACATCTCATGCTTCAGTTTTTGACGCTTTGGGAGTGAGAATGGGTTGACGCATAGCACGTGATGGGAGGGGCGGCACTGTATATTAATTATGTATTATTATTATAGAGCATCACAGTCCCGCCCACAGCCAGAGAGGATTGATTATGGCTTATACCCCAAATGCCAATGCAGAAATTGCATTGAAATTTTACTTCCGGCACCAGCTGTGGGCGGGACTGTGATGCTCTATTTAGGTCTTTTTCGGTTATTATTTCGAAGCTGTGTTGATTTGCTGTTTATTAATATTTTTAAAACTATAACGCTACATCTATCAACATGTATTTAGATGTTATCATTGTATTCATTCATTTCTTTATTTTAATTATATTATTTCGGTCTTATTACTGGTGAAATATTACAGTAAGCCAGAACACGGGCCGAGCGGGGCTCATTCTAAGCCCATTAGCCACAATCCAACGCGGACATTCATATCACAGAATCTGACAGCGATCAGCGGCTCATCAGCAATAGCATTTTTAAGCAGCCTTTACAATAACCTTAATAAAAACTTTTAACTTTAGAGTCTAAAGTAAAAAAAAAATAAAAAATAAAATAAAACAAAAAAAATCTGTAGGCCTATCTGACAGTGATCAGCGGCTCATCAGCGACATCATTTTTAAGCAGCCTTTACAATAACCTTACTAAAAACTTGTAACTTTAGAGTCTTAAGTAAAAAAAGAAAAAAAAAATCTGTAGGCCTATCTCTAATAAATAAATAGTTTATTTATTTATTTATTTTTTGTTGTTCTTTTTATTTAAACTAAATTGTTTCTTAAAAACTCTGCAGACCCGGTACCGGGTCCGAAAATAGCATGCCAGATGTTTGTGTCTCATTTGCATATCCTTCCTTATATGGCATTTGCCCAAATATGGGTTCATTTGAAAGCTTAGAGTGTTTTCTTTACAAAGAATACCATTAATTGGGGTTTTATGATACATAAAGTAGTCAAATTAAGCTAAGAAATATATTCCCCCCCCCCATAAATTTCCATCTAATGATTGCGAATACGTTTTCGTAAGAATGTGTATTTAAAATATTTTTCACAAAACAGTCAAGTCATATATCACAAGAAAGCTCTCATTCTCAGGAATCTGATGATGTAGATCATTTTATTGTGTGACAATCACAGATCGAATGATCTTCAACAGAATCGCGATGTAAAATTTCTCACCTTATTATTTATACATTTTGCACCGCTTCAGTCAGCCGCAAACAGCCACGCATACCTATATACTCGATATAATCTTTTAGATTAGAATCTCTTCTTTCAAACAAGACCATTTTTACGTTTCTGCGTGCTTCCATTGCTGAGATATAAAGCGTTTTGTACAAGTGCGCAAAAGCGCTCCAAGGGCTGTATTATTGAAAAGATCTTCAAGTCATATAGACGGGTCTAAATGCCTTTCTTCTGCTATAGACGTCTGACCTCTTTTGTGAAGAGCTATTTGTCCTAATTGCTGTCATTCACAAGTCGTTCCCTCCAATCGAAGGTGTGAATTCAGCACCGCGGGGGTGCTGGAACTGGACAGCGACTGCCCACTCTTTTCCGCTCGTGGAGACGCAATGGTCTCTGGGAAACTGAGTCTTTGGCTGCTTCTAAACAAAGGACACGCGAGGAAAAAACTACAAATGGCCGAATCTCCGGATTTATAATGCATAATATTCATAAAACAAGTTATGGGTGGCCAACTTCGCCGTGGAGAGGTCAGGACGCGCATCTGGTAAGCCTATACGCGTGCTACTCGCTTTCATACATTTGATTCTTTATTCTGAGGCTTGGAAGCTTCGCTAGCAATAAGCTAATATGTTTATTTTCATAACTGTGCAGTGTTCGACCGCATCTCAGTGAATGTACAGTAATCCGTACAGTACTGGGGGAATAAACATAAATTAGTTTGTTGACGCTCCGAAGTTCGCGCAAAAGCTTCGGGGAGCTTGTTTACGCTGTATAGAAACCGAAACCAAAATACACGCTGATAAAAAATCAAAATATGAAATATGAAAGAGACAGGCGAGGTCTCTCAATCTCTACACGATGCAGAATAGACATAAATGAAACGATATGAAGCTGGAGATTGTGGATTCTATTTTAGATTGTGATAGACCAGATATTTTAATAATTCTATGCATGTCGCTATTGCGCAATATGATTTATTCTCTTTCAAAGACTGTTCAGAAAACCCACACACAAAAAAAGCACATTGTATTGAGATGGTTCATCATATGTGAAACAACATAAATAATACTATTTGTCACAAACAGCAGCTTTTTATGTAACTTCTGAGTGTTTTCTGTCAAATAATATACAGAGATCACATTATTCCATACTGCAAGTGTGCAAAAGATGACTTCATACTTATTTAGACAAAAATTTTATACAAAAATGGTATTATTCCTTCCTTCAGTTGGAATAGAATAACTTTTGCATAGATTAGGATAGAAAGAAATTTCTGTTTTCCTCTAATAGCTGACAGTTGGAAGAATCACAAGACATTGGTCTGAAGTTGCCAGCCCCTTCAATGCCTGAGTTATACCATTTCAAACTTCAGTTTACACAAATAAAATAAAAAAGCGCCTTGTTTTTTTCCCTATTTATTATAACACAGACAGCATATATTGTCATTTTTATCAATTTCAACAGTGCTTTATGTAATTTCAAAGGGTTTCCTTTGAAATTATACCAAACTTTCTGAGCTTACACTGTAGCATTAGTATAGGCAGGCATTCAAAATTAGGTAGGAAAATGAAAAACGGAAATCCCCAAAATAGCATTTGTGCTTAAGAGGTTTAATGTGAAAATGTGTTACAGTTATGTGTCAAGGACTTGATATTGAATTCTGTAATTTAAAACAAAAAAATCTAGGCCTATGAAAAAAATAAAAATTAATAAAAAAGTTATTGAGAAGAACCATTGCACATTTTACAGCTAAAAAAGTTTTAATGTGTTTTTGTCACCAGCAATACAGTATGTTGCTCAGTTTTGTTACAGTAAGTTAAGCTCCGATTTGTTTTTTCAAGTTTCAGCGAGATTCTTCTGTTGTCCTGTGAAAAAAAATAAAAAAAATAAAATAATAAATCAGAAAATATTGTGCTGACATGAAATAAATTAGTTTAAAAAATGTGCTGCAATCACCAAAATAACGAAATGAACGTGTGCCTGCCACGAATAAATAGATTAAATTACGTGACCAAATCACAAACTGCCGTGAGACTGGGTTTCCGTGTGTGGACCACGGAAGATGAGTGCCATTGACTTGCGTTAAAGTTATCCGTGATCTCAGCACAGACACACTGCGTGCTCGTATCACAGATTTTAGTTAGGCTAACAGAATCAAAGTGAATTTGTATGATGGCAGGACAATGCAATGGTTACAATAACAGTCAGGTTGTTCATGGTATTTGGTGTTGAAAAAAATAAATACTTCAAATGTTGTGTTTCCAGATGAGATAGCACGTCCATTGAGTGAGGTCTGTACTCCATCACTGAAACGATCCGTGTGTGGACCACGGAAGATGAGTGCCATTGACTTGCGTTAGAGCTATCCGTGATCTCAGCACAGACTCACTCCGTGCTCCTATCACAGATTTTAGTTCTGACTATAGCCAAAATGTGTGTAAAACGCCATCAAACTGGATTTTATGATGACAGGACGAGAAAAAAATGCCAAGTTAATTACATGCCATTGCAACAGAGTCGACGAAAAGCTTATAAGTTCCTAAACAAGTGAGTGAGGTCAGGTTGTTGAGGTCCATGGTGCCTTCACGGGACTTTGGTTATCTAACTGAAACAAACTTAATTTTTATGATGACAGGACAATGCAATAACTACAACAGCTGTCTGGTTAACGTCATTATGGCATTTGAGGTTGGAAAAGAAACAAATACTTCAAATGTTGCGTTTCCAAATGAGAAAGCACGTCCGTTGAGCAAGTTCTGTACTCGGAAGGTCAGTGTCATTGACTTGCATTGGAGAAATATCCGATGGCTTCACGGATTTTGAGTTAAGGACCCGTGGACATTTCACTGAATTCTGTGAGACCAAGAGTCAGAAAATCGGATTTGGGCATCAAGACGTGCAGTGTAAATGCAGCCATAGTGTCCCGTGGGGGTATTGAAGGCTGTCTTCCACTCATCGACCTCACGAATACGGATGAGGTCTAATTTAGTGAAGACCTTGGCTCCCTGCAAAAGTTCAAAGGCAGATGACATTAATGGCAAGGGGTACCTGTTCTTTATAGTTATGTCATTTAACCCTCGATAATCAATGCAAGGACGCAGAGAGCCATCCTTTTTCTTAACGAAGAAGAACACAGCGCCAGCAGGGGAAGATGAGTGGCGGATGAGTCCGGCCTTTAAGGATTCCTGGATGTATGCGTCCATGGCCTCTCGTTCAGGACCTGACAGGGAAAAAAGGCGACCCCGGGGCAGAGAAGTGCCTCGGAGGAGATCGATGGCACAATCAAACGGCCGGTGAGGGGGCAGCGAGGTGGCTCGGGACTTGCTGAAATCCAGCCGCAGATCGAGGTACTCCACCGGTACCCTAGTCAGCAGCCTCCACCTGCAACACAGGAGGCACAGACACAGGAGAAGAGGCAGGGCCAAGGCAACATTCATGACACGACTGACTCCATGAAACAATCTGACTGCAGGACAAATCCACATGAGGGTTGTGCTGAGCCAACCAAGGATGCCCTTGGGGACTTCAGAAGGTACAGCACAACTGAATCATGGTGATTGCCCGAAACAAAAAGACTTACACGTGGGGTGGTGTGGGTGATGGTTGTGACCAGCTGACCAGAAAGACCCCAGACCCTGACAGGAGAAGGAAGAGAAATAGCTGGAATGCCCCAATTCTTAGCCGTGCAGTAGTCCAGGAAGCTGGCTTCAGTGCCGGAATCAAGAAGTGCCTTGCAGGAGTGATCTGAGCCCTGGTACTTTATTGTGGCAGAGAGCTGGGTACGTGACTGAGGGGAGATAAGAGGGGAAACGCCCACTAGGACTCCCGGGTTGACTAGTGGGCTCTAGCTTTTAATGACCTGACCCTTCACAATACAGACAGAGGCCATTCACCAACCTATGTTGTCTCTCCTGGGCAGACAAATGCAGTCACCCAGCTGCATGGGTTCAGAATCCATCTGGGGTGATTGAGGCAGTTGTGGAGTCTTGAATGGCTTTGTATCTTCTAGCCCCCAAGATGGACGGGAAGTCAAGCGTTGTTGACGTAAATGAAGACGGCTCTCGATACGAATGGCCCGGTCAATAAATCCTTCCAGGGTCTTGGGTAGATCGTGTGTCGCTATCTCGTCCTGAATGACAAAGTTCAGTCCCTCCCGAAACATAACACGCAGCGCCCCCTCATTCCAATCACAAGAGGCCGCTAGAGTCTTAAACTGAATGGCGTACTCAGTAACAGAACGTCCACCTTGATGGAGCCATGAGTCTTGAAGCAGCTTCATCCCCCTTCACGGAGCGATCAAACAAGTTCATCATTTCACAGCGAAAATCCTCAAAGTTAGAGCAAAAATGGGCCCTCGCGTCCCAAAGGGCCGTTCCCCACTCGCAAGCTTTTCCCGTCAGCAGTCTGATGACATAAGCGATCTTCAAACACTCTGTATTAAAAAACATTAAGCCTGATGTGCTCTCCCGTCAATTCACGGCCCCGGAGGACGGAACTCCACCAGAAACCATTATTTGACCTGGTTGTGTGGTGGGGTCCATCACCTGGGGCATCGAGGAGCGTGTCAGGCTGGCTCAGTCGGTGGCAGAGGTGCCGGAGGGGGGCTCGGTGGGTTGGCTGTTTGTTCTGGAGTCGGTTCGGCCAGAGGTTCTGGAGTGGGGTCACGCCTCCAAACTGGTCTGTCACCCAGGAGTGAGGAGAACGTTGGCTGCCATTCGTCAGCGTTTTTGGTGGCCAGGCATGGGGGGGAGGTTCATGATTTTGTGGTCACCTGCTCGGCCTGTGCCCAAAACAAGTCCTCTAGTTCTGTACCCGTTGGTTTGCTCCAACCTCTTCCTGTCCCATCTCGCCCCTGTTCTCATATTGAGCTGGACTTTGTGTCTGGTTTACCGGAGTCCAGTGGCAAAAGGTTGTCCTCACTGTAGTGGACTGCTTTTCTAAGGCTAAACTTCCTTCTGCCAGGGAGACTGCTCGGGTGGTCGTGGACCACGTCTTTCGGATCCATGGTCTTCAGGAGGACGTGGTTTCTGACCGGGGACCCCAGTTTGTCTCCCACTTCTGGAGGGAGTTCTGTCGAAAGATTGGTGCTACTGCTAGCCTGTCATCAGGATTCCACCCACAGACCAATGGCCAGACCGAGCGTGCGAACCAGGACCTTGGGAGGACCCTTCTTTGTCTGGCTTCGCATAATCCCCCATCCTGGTGCCAGCAGCTTACGTGGGTTGAGTATGTGCACAATACATTGCAGGTGTCGTCTACTGGATTATCTCCTTTTTTTTGCTGTCTCGGATATCAACCCCCTCTGTTTCCTTCACCAAAATAAATTTTCAAATAGGCGAATTTCCCTTTCTTACACAGTGCTTCATTAGAATGAATTGTCCAAGGGAGTTTCATTTTCGATGCCTCTGTCAAGATCCACTATGCTTTCCTCTTTCGTCGATAACATTGATAGTAACTCGCGCAGCTTTTCACAGTCTCGTTCTTCTTTACCAATCTCTTCTTGCAAATGAGTCAGTTACTTTGTCTTTGAGCTGCGGATTGTTTTCTCTTCTTCTTCATCCGTTCTAACTGTTCAGCCACCTTCATTTAACTCACTGTCACTTTCCAACTCCGAGATTCTTATTCCGCGACCATTCGGTGACGGTATCCTGGGTTTCGGCACCAAAAATGTTAGTGAAAGTTCTTGAAAATTGAGACGGATGTAATATTTCTCATTCTTTTACTTCAGAACACAAGAAGAAAAAAAAAAAAAAACACACAACCTACTTGACAAGGCTAAAAGATTAATAACAATATCAGCATACTTAGTGTGTACTTGAAGTATATCAGGGTGAGATACACATCATTGCGATCTTTACACTTACACGTTTTTACACTTAGCATCACATATGCTTCTATTCAGAAAATTGTAAAGAATTATTCAACAACAAAAGTTACAACAAGCTAGTGATGGTTAATTTTGTTCTTCTCCTCTGTTATATTCTCTGGTTTGTTTAAATGACAATCCCAATGCGACTCTACTTCACACATATGAAAAGAAAAGCTAGGATCTTTAAACATCATTGGTGCAAGGTAGGATGTGAAGAGGACTGCATATATATATATATATATATATATATATATATATATATATATATATATATATATATATATATATATATATATATTGTGTGTGTGTGTCTTTAGTGTGTCTTAGTCATAATAGCAATAAGTGGAGTTGGGATCCTGTTTTCTAAAGATTGTACACCAATATATTGTGTTAATGAGGAAATTATTAAGGGTATGTAATTGAAGCTAAAGTCTTTTAAATTGTAAAATTTATTTTATTAATCTGTATCCTTCAACTGTTGGAACTGAAAGGGGTTGTTTTAACCTGTTAAATGTCACCCCGTCCCATATACAGGACACCTACGTTGACTATACTATATTACAATCAAATGTAATCTAATCTTGACAAACTATATATCGTTGGAAAGGTCTAAGACTCCCAAATATATATTATACCAATATTTTTTGTTAAAAATTATGTAGGAAAAGTAATAGATCAATTTATGACAAGAGTGCACCCTCAGAAATCTACATTACAAAAGGAGCTTTGACCTTTGTTTAAAAAAAAGACTTCCTCGTTGCCTTTTTCTCTATCACATTTTAGAAATCATCAGAAGTTATATATAACTTGAAAACATAAAATCTCAAAATTCATCCTTCAAAACCCATTTTAAAATCAGACATTACATTACCATGTAAATGGCACATCAAAATCATGTTACAAAATGTTTTCAGTCATGAAATATAAAAATTTTGGTTTGTATCATGCACATTCAAGTCTATCTTCAAAAACGTGAGTGACAGTTATCAGGTTAAAAATACAAAATCTGAATATGTTTATTTGTAGCAGTGGTGGTACATATGAAAGAGTAAAATCAAACAGCTTTGTATATTCTAAATGATACAAAAGATATGACCAGATCTATGAAAGATTTAGAGAGTGAAATAGTGGAGCTGCAAGCGTTGGTAGACTCCACAGGAGAAAAAGAAAACTTTTAAATATGGTGACCAAATGTGCCATTTTCCCAGGACACGTCCTGGGCAGGATTTCTATATTTTTGGTATAGCTTTGGTTTCCTGGTTTTATCGTTTGACCAATAACATGCAGACATTGTACGTAATCGACCAATCTTGATGTGCAAGAAGGTGGGATCTACAGAGAATGGTCAAAGTGATGCAAATGAGTGTACATCCTGTATTAGTGTTCGACTTGAAAGCAGCACTGAGCGTACCGATCTGTGTATGACATCAAAGTACTGTGAGAGCGATTCAAAAGCACAAGAATCCATCTGCTCTCTAGAGCTTTCACAGTACTTTGTCATACATCAATTAGTCTGTGTAGTGCTAACAAAGCCAAAACGTGGATATTTCAGGTAATATAGAAATCCTTGCCAAGATGTGTCCTGGGAAAATGGCACGTTTGGTCACCCTACTATAAAGTTCTCAAAAGGAAAAAAAACAACTCCGTCCAACCAACCCTACTCACGGTGATCTGGTTCGTTCACGATTTCAAAATGTGGTTAAAATGGATGCTCCTTCTAAATTTTTTCTTTGCACTTTGAGAATCTACTTCTTGAAACTGAGATTGGAAATGTACTGTTGACTTTTATGAAAAACTATTCAAGGACGAGTCTCGAAAGTCTCAAGAAGAACCACAGTCCTTTTATGAGGGCTTACCACAAGTTTCAGAGGAGATGTTAGATGTTAGAGCTCAATGTTAGAGCTGGTTGTTCCAATTTCTGAAGCTGAATTATACACAACACTGCAGAGCCTAGACAGTGGCAAGTCTCCAGGTATTGATGGGATTCCTGTGGATTTATAATGTTTTTTGGAATGAAATTGGCAAAGACATACAATTACTTGTGCTAATGGACAGCCATGAAAAATGATTTTTACCACTAAGCTGTATGAGAAGCTGCAAGGTTTTATACAGAGGTATTGAGAGATTACTAACCATCTGGGGTTCTTCTGTCATTTATGACCTGAAATATTTTTTTTTTTTAAATGTTAAAAATCGTAGCTTCATCGGAATGGTCCGAAACTTTATTGGTACTTGGTATATTAACACCCCAAAAAAATTGGGGACAGGATTTGAAAATTCTAAGTGGTCGTAAAAAAAATAGTCACACTCAGGGTCTTCGGGTCAAAAATGACCCCCATAGGAAATGAATGGGAAATTGGCAAAAATAGGAAAACACTGAGTTTTTTTGTGTGTCCAATCTACAAATCAGCCACGATGCAGAAAAAAGCACAAAACAGTGAAGGGGTGAATCTCTAAAACATCAAGAGTGCAAAACAGACAAAAAATTCACACACACTTATACACACAAAAACACACGCACACACAAATGAAAGTGAGTCATTGCAAAAGCTAATTTTGGGAAATGTGTGAAATAAAAGCAATTATTCATCAATGTAAGAAATAAAGTGCACAGCAATGAAAGCATGAGGCTGTAAGCCATCAAGGTTGCAAAATAGACACACTCACTCACACACACACACACACACACACACATAGGGAAATATGAGACTGGTGAAACTGTAACAGAGAAATGTGAGAATATGTTAAATAAAATCAATGAATCAAATAAAGGGGAGACATTGGATCCAAAATGCAAAAGTCACACACCATGTCTCTCTCTTGAACACACACACAAACACACACACACACACACACACACACACAAGCACTCACGCACGCACAAACATAGTAAGGTCAAAGGATGGAATTCTTCCCTAGTAACCTCCAGGCCTATTGCAGCACCTGTTTATAAAATCGAGAAGCCAATCACAGCATCTGTTGACACACACACAAGGACATACTAGACTGGTGAGCCTGTAACAGAGAAATATGAGAATATGTGAAATAAAATCAGTGAATAAAATAAAGGGGGGACATTGGGTCCAAAATTCAAAAGTCACATACTATGTCTCTCTCCAATAAAAGCTTAATAAAAATATGTTATGATTGAAATAATGTAATTTTTTTTATTAAGTTAGGATTAAAACAATGGGTAACAAAATGCTCTCCATTTGTTCTCTTTCTAGTGCAATGTGCAGGTTTGACTGTATTATAAAGTAAAACTGGCACTTGAAATTCCCATTTAAACCAACCAAAAAAAAAAAAAAAAAACTTGACAAAAATAGTCTTTGAGAATCTGTGATTATATATTAAAATCCACAACCTGAAATAAATAGGCAAATATGTGCAAAAATCACTAGAATTCACAAGCCTTTCTACAGAGAGCTGTATTCTCTATAGTGGTAAAAATGTGCTATTGCATGATAAAAATGCTTAATTTGTCCACCAGATGGCACCAATCTAATTTAAAAAAAAAAAAAAATTCTATAGGCCTTGGCTGTACTTTAAAATAAAATACAGCATTTATAAAAAAAAAAAAAAATTACATATATATATAAATGTTCTATTATATTCAATGGGAAAAATGTATCATAATTATTGCATAAAAAAAACATTATTATCATAAAATTCTCTCAAAACACCAAAAAAGAAAGAAAAAATATTATTGAACAAAAATACATTTGATTGATTTTACTGAAAAAAAGTATACCTGAATCCCGCCCTCCGGGTCATTTTTGACCCGAAGGTCCTGAGTGTGACTCATAAATGAAGAACCCCAGAGGGCTAAAGATTGATGGGGGCTAAAGTGCTTTTAAGGTTCAGAGGGGAATTAGGCAGGGTTGTTTTCTCTTTACTCACTAGCCATTGAGCCTTTCCTACATAAACTAAGAAGGCCCTTTCCAGGTGTGCACCTACCTGGTTTGCAATTCAGTTTTAAATGTATCTGTTTATGCTGATGATATGGTTATTTTTGTCAAGAATCAAGATGACATTGATAATCTTTTCGGAATGTATAAATTATTGTATTTTGCCATCTGTAAAAAAAAAATCAGTTGGGCGGAAAAGGGAAGCCATAGATTTTGGTGTTGAGTTAGTTAAGAAGACTTTATTGCCTATGAGTTATCTTGGGTTAAGGGTAGTTTTAAGTATCTTGGTGTGTTTTTATGAGACAATTTGTGTGCAAAAATTTAGACAATGTTTAGAAAAAGATTGAAGGACGTCTCAAGAAATTAAAATGGATCTTACCACACACATCTTTTAATGGTTGTGTTTTAGTGATTAACAGTTTCATCTATGTTGTGGAATTTGAAACATGTCTTTGATCTGAATAGGCCAAACTTGTCTAACGCTGAAAATCTGGACTCTCATATAGGAGTCGGCTCTATCAGGATTGTATACCATTTGCTCAACAATTGAAAATGTGAAGTCATACAGACTGAACTCTTCAATATCAATTGATGTTGTAATGGAAATTGTCAACCTAACAGTAATGATATCTTACCTTCATTAATTATTGCTCCTGATTTTTAAAACTGCACTGGTCCATTGCTAGAGTTAAATGGAACTCTCACAAATGATGTGGTCACAATGACAGGTATATGACACAATGACGCTTTGGAATAGTTTTGAGCTAAATGTTTTTATGAATTCACTTATAACTTTCATGTTTTTTTTTTATCTTGTCGAGAAATCTTTTTTGTAAAAATAAAGAGGTTTTAAAAATCAAATCTCTCTCTCTCTCTCTCTCTCTTTCTCTCTCTCCCGCTCTCTCTCTCTAATAGCATTAGACTGTATATAAATGCCTCAAACCACCATTATTTGCTCTAAAAATATATTTTGGAATTAGAAAGAGAAGGTTTGATGTGTGTAAATTAGTTCAACACAAACAAATTTTCAGGACGAAAACATGACAAATGTACTGAAATAAAATATCTAAATATGTCTGGAGGTGTGGTTGTGACTCCAGGCCGTTAAAATGATTGGATATGCACTCCCCGAAGTGGTAATGTAGCCACAACACCAGAGCTGATTAATGAAATGTTCTTTCTCTGTTCTCATAAAGAACTACATTCGACTACAACTACACACTTATTACTAAATATTTTTGTTTGCTGGGGTGGTAATATACATTATATTTATAGGGAATGGGGGCCCAAAAAGTTTTTGGCTATATCACAATAAGAGTTGGCAGTTAAAATTTTAACTGATGGATGATAGATATTATTCAGCCTCACTGGCAAATGAGATAATGTGAATTACAGTATGTACAATGTTAAACTAAATTTTTAATTTGCAGAGTACAGTGTTTATTATAAGGCGGTATAATCTACAGCTCAGTACTCACTACTCATGAGTACTTTTGAGTAAGCTACTCTTTTACAGGGCGGCAGTGGCTCAGTGGTTCATGTAGGTTGTCTACAAACCGGAAGGTTGGTGGTTCGATCCACGGCTCCACCTGACCAAGTGTCGAGGTGTCCTTGAGCAAGACACCTAACCCCAGCTGCTCCCGATGAGCTGGATGGCGCCTTGCATGGCTTACACCGCAGTCGGTGAATGAATGAGTGTGTGAATGGGTGAATGTGAGGTAACTTGTAAAGCGCTTTGGATGGCCATGTGGTCTGTTGAAAGCGCTATATAAATGCAGTCCATTTACCATTTTTACTCTTACTCCTCCAAATAGTTTTTTCGGACAAGCACTTTTTACTCTACTCACACTACTTTTTTTGGAAGGTTATGATACTTTTACTTGAGTATAATTTTTCAGTACTCTTTCCACCACTGGCTATGAGTAGTGTAAAGCTGAAAGTTTGTTACAATTAATTAGAAAAATTGTATATGGATCATTCACAATGGCAAGCCTCAGTTTAATTACTGCTTTTATACAATTTTCCATGTATGTATGAATATGTATATATTTAATTGCCTAAATGTTATTGAAGACATCATAATAGCAACACTATGACTGCAAATATAACGATTTCCCTCATTTAATTATAGGTTTTAATGAAAGTGAAAATGTCAGAAATGAAATTTCTTTCATGCAAAACTTTTACCTCACAAATCATGTATCTACAAACCCCTCATTAACAAACATCACCATCACCATTTTCCAGTGACAAAATCATATTAACCACAAAATGTTAATGAAATAAATTTCACAAATGCTTTGGTATTCAGATTAAATCACATAATTAAAAATAGCTTAGTCATTTATCAAGTGCTGAGATAAGATTTTTTGCAGATAAAAAATAATAAAACGCTGTAGGGTTTGGGTAACTTACATTTTAAATATCAAAATGTTGGTTGCTTTATTTTTTACTGTGCCAAGTTAAATAATTCGAAACAAAGTCAAAAACATAAGAATCTTTTGCATATTTCTGACCATCAGACAGCAGATCATTTTCAAGATGATCAGTGTTTTTGAATGAATCATTTGATTAGCTGTCTTTGAGTGAGTCATTTGATTCAGTTGTGTTTAATCAGTTGTTCAATTACTGTAATTTGTTTGTCCAATCGGATTCAAGGACCATAATGAATACTTATAATGTATACATTTTACCAGTATGTGTGTTTAAATGGTTTACTTTTAAAGCTATAGTTGTCTACATATGATAGGATGTTTTATGAAAAAGTATTCTGAAATCAAAATAATGTCAAATGAATGTACAATCACCTTTGTAAAAAAAAAAAAAAAATTCCCTCTGAACAACTCTCCTCATGTGAATGGATTATATTTTATTATTACCACTCTTGAATGGACAGTGCAACATCAAAATTACTACAACAGAAAACCGTCTTATCAATATAATGGCAAAATCACCTAGATTTCAACACAACAACACTTATCAGTTCTCATCAGAATGAGCAGTTCTCCTCAGCAACGAAAAAAAAGATTAATTGTCCTCACCATATGTGTAATAATAGATTGACTCCATGCCCAACCAATCAAGTGTGCAATGGTAGCCCACAGAGTAATTGAGGTGATTTGGCAAGCACTACCTCGCATACATCGTTCCATAAAGACATTATCCTATGCATGAGGACTTCCCACATATCACCTCAGGGAGGCTTGTGCCAAGGATGTGGTGTAAATATGAATTGGGGCATTAAGAAACTAAACAAAAGTGTATGTGAGAATGGTCTCTGTCAGCATTGTGACTCTGACTGTGCTGTGAGAAACAGTGCTGATTCTTTGAGGAATCTGTAAATAATGCCTCTGGCTTAATGAATTAGGGCCCGAGCACTGCAATGCAAGGACCCTATTGGAATTGCTCCGTTTATTAGGGGCCGAGTACTGTAGTGGTTGTTTTTGCCATTTTCAGGGGTTTTACTTTAACAAACTCCTCCTAGAGATTTATTCAGATCAACACCAAACTTGGTCAGTGTAATCTAAAAGGGCTTTTCGATGTTTAATTGCGAAGATCTTGAGGTTTCGTTAAAGGGCGTGTCTATGGCCGCCAGACAAATTTTGATGTTTCGCCAAGAAAAAGGAAGTTGCTGTAACTCAGGCATACAATGTCCAATCTGCCCCAAACTTCACATGTGGTCAGTCTAATCTAAATGCCTGTGCAATGTTAAATTGTGGAGATCTTGAGTTTTTGTTAAAGGACGTGTCCATGGCACCATGACAAAATTTGATGTCTCGCCACAAGTTTTTGTAATTCAGGCATAAAATGTTCGATCTTCCCCAAACTTCACATGTTTGATAAGAGTCCTGGCCTGAACACATCTGAAGGCCAATATTCCATTATAATGATAGTGCCACCTGCTGGCAATAGGAAGATTGGCACATATATGGAATATACTTTGATATATTTCACTTATATGTATGACTTTAAATGCATATTTCTCACTGTTCACCTTTTAACTAAAGCCACTCACTGCTGATGAGCCCAGGTGTGAGGGCCCGTTCATCGTTGCTTGTAGCTTTAATTCTCCTTCTTCTTCTTCCAAATGAATTGCATTTTTGAGGGCTTAAACATGCTCAAAAAGTAACTAAACTTTGCACACGTGTCAAACCTGGTGAAAATTTTCGTCTGATATAGGATTCAGAAGAGGGTGTGGCAAAATGGATCGACAGCGCCACATATACTAAGAAAATTAACAGCCTTCCAGCTATGTTTCACGTACATGCACGAAAATTGGCACACACATGTAACACACCAATACCTAGAAAAAAGACTCGTGGAGCAAAATTCTAAACCCAACTGGAAGTCGGTTATTTGTAATATTATGAGCAAATTTTGCATAATTTTTGTCCTTTCTCTGCATTGTATTTTAATGAACTCCTCCTAGAGATTTATTCTCGATCAACACCAAATTTGGTATGAATAATATAAAGGCCTTTGCGATGTTAAATTGTGTAGATCTTGAGTTTTCGTTGAAGGGCGTGTCCGTGGTGGCCTGATGATTTTCGATGTTTCGCCATGAAAAATGAAGTTGCTATAACTCAGTCATACAATGTCCAATGTGCCCCAAACTTCACATGTTTGATAAGACTCCCAACCTGCACAGATTGACATGCCCATATTCAGTTATAGTCATAGCACCACCTGCTGGCAACAGGAAGTGAAATGTTTTACGCTGTGACAAACTACTAGAAATTTTTTGACATTAATGTATTTTTTGTGGTCAGTCTAATCTAAAGGCCTGTGCAATGTTAAATTGTGGAGATCATGAGTTTTTGTTAAAGGGCATGTACATGGCGCCATGACAAAATTTGATGTCTCGCCACAGCAAGAGAAATTGTAACTCAGGCATAAAATGTTCGATTTTCCCCATACTTCACACGTTTGAGTCCTGGCCTGAACACATCTGAAGGCCAATATTCCATTATAATGATAGCACCACCTGCTGGCAACAGGAAGATGGGCACAAACAAATGACTTTGACACATTCAACATTATATATATATATATATATATATATATATATATATATACATATATATATGACTTTAAATGCATATTTCTCGCCGTTTGCCTTTTTTACTAAAGCAGCTCGCTGACGGTGAGCCAGGGTGCGAGGGCCCATTCATCGCTGCTTGCAGCTTTAATTTAATTTTTTTTTTATTCCCATATATCATACATCCCTTATACCTGAAAACATGTATGATAGTACACCTTCCCACTCCAGTTTTCTAAGAGGAAATCCTTTTTAATCCATTTTAAACACACACCAACACATGCATGCATGCACACACATGTCATTTTACAAAATTGTGTCTTCTCATATTCTTATTTCATATTCATATTGTCAGTACAACAAGTGAAACCTGAATAGGGAGGCATAGGAAACTTGAGACTTAATTCTCTAAAACTAATTTTATGCCTTGAATAAAATGAAGGGAATAAAACGATTGGGAAATGTTCCTAGTTTCCCTGAGCCTGAGGCAGGTTTAATGGATTTTCTTCACTTGGATGCAGGTGAGGGGGGTCTTATTATAGCTGAATCATGTGAGAACCTCCCCCTGCCTCCCTTTATCTAGGTGTTCAGCCAGTCCTTCTGCTCACTGCCACTGGATGGTCGCCATGTTCTTATTAAATTCTGCAGACTGAAAACATCCTTAACACACTGCCCTCCAGTAACAAACCAATGCACAGCATTTGTACACACTAAACTGAAAAGCAGAGATGAATGTAGCTAATATGAGTTTTAAAGTGCATATGGGTGGTTTTTGATTCACATATCTGGTAATATTAATTAAACAAAACATTTTAAGAGATTTAAACACTGCAGAGATCAAATTGGTTTTGGTTGCTTATGAACTTTTTCCACAAACTTGTTATTAAGGAATATACAACAACCAAAGCAGTTTCTTCCCTCAAGCTGTCCAACTGTACAATAACTAACAACATCCAAACAGACTGACCAATGCATGCATGCTGTCAATGGCCTTGTCCTTAAAATCTTTGCAGTCATTTTAAACTGTCCTTAAGAGTAGTAAACAAGGGTAAATTTGTATACAGTACAATCCCTAGTGTTTTACAATGTATTGTTTAGTACTGCATTTATTGTTTCCTTCTGTGACAAAACTATAATTTGTCAATTTTTTACACTTCCAACATAAAATAGACCTTAAATATTCTCTTCATTTAGATTCAACCACCATACTAATATACCTGGGGTGCCAGCTTTACTGCTTTAGTTTTAATATGCTGAGCTTTTCTCACCTGCAGCCAATGGCAATGCACATTTCCACCAAGCCTCATGTGCAAATTATTATTAATGGTCATTTATTTACTTGGCATCCTTTGTCAAGCCTGGCTATTAGACATAGAGAACGAGAATAGTGAAAAATACTCCCATGTTGGGTTGTATAAGTCCCACCCAGGTTGCTATAGAAACTCCCAATCAGAAATTTTTGTGTTCATGCGCTTGGCATGGGTTTTGGTGGTGCAGGTGGAATGCATATGGAACAATGGCCCATCTGGGTGTGCCAGTGGCGCCCATTTTCACACCATTTCAACAGTGCTGGCTGATGGAGACATTGAGTGGGTTGTTGGGAGGACGCCAGACCTCATCTACGGTGGGCAGAAATGGACCATTGAAGGAAGATGCTTCAGATTTTCTCACATGCAGACTTATTATGAAGGATTCAGACCTCATCTACGGTAGGCAGAAATGGACCATAGAAGGAAGATGCTTCAGATTTTCTCACATGCAGACTTATTATGAAGGATTCAGTCCATTGGCCAGCCCCAGAAAAAAAGCACTTTTTACTTGATAATTGTAGCTTTTTTTCATCTCTTTCTGCTTGTACTTTAACATGGTACTGCTCTATTTATTTTACTCCCTTTAAGGTGAACTGTAGGCACATACATTATACATGCATGTAGACATACATACACTAACACTATTTCTTAAAAATAAAATAGACACTGATTACCTAAACCATTATAACTGGACTTTAATGCTAATGCATTGCTAACTATTGCTGTGGATATAGGGATGTGTGTGCCTTAATCAGTAACATTATCAATTGAACCACATTTGCACTATGAACAGAACTAGCGACGGATAATTAAAAGAAAAAAGCCAATGGGGTGACTGGCAGCTCTTCTGGTCTAAACCTATTTATACCATGCTGGGGGGATGGAGATTTTGGACCTAGGAATGTAATATTGAGTCCTTCCAATAACCCAGTAACCTTGCTCTTACATATGCATAAATACATCAAGCCTGCACCACTCTCTGCACCTGTCCTGTTCAAATGTTGCTGCTGAAGAAATAGCATAGTGGACACACACACACAAACACACACATACATACATATATATATATATATATATATATATATATATTAGGGCCGGGACTCGATTAAAAAAAAAATAATCTAATTAATTAGAGGCTTTTTAATTAATTAATCGAAATTAATCGCATTTTAATCGCATATAAATATTTGACCTGAGAACAGTGAGAAGTATTTTTTTTTCACATGGATTTAAAGTATACCATTGAATAATGACTGAATACATAAGCTTAAGCAACAAAATATTGTTTATTTTTGTTCAACCAAGTCTAGCAGACCAGTGCAATTTTTGCCATGAAGTGTATCAATAGCATATTTAGAAACAATTTAGAAATAGTACATTTCAGAAATTCAGGAAGCTTATAGGTGCTGGAACCTTCTGTAAAGTGTTTTTTTAAGTAATACACAATACTGTCAATTACATTCAGAACATTGGAAACACTGACTATTAGAAAACATCTCTCTGTTGCTTCAGAGGCCATAACATACTAAGTCCAACTCTCAATAACCTTGGCCAAAACAATAAAGAGTTCAACATAAACTTTTGCACCAACAAAATAATATATAGTTCAACATAAAGTGTAAAGTCCACGCTAGCTGCTATATGTTTTGCGTTTAGGTGATACTTGAGGCTCGATGTGCTGCTGCGGTGATATGCGAACGCTAGTTGGTGCTTCAGTATAATCGGTCTAATCTCAATTAACGCGTTAAAGTCCCGGCCCTAATATATATATATATATATATATAATCTTTTTTTTTTTTTTTTTAAATCGGTTATTTAGAATTTTCTCAGCAAAATTGGCGTTGTTTTTGCCATTTTCAGGGGTTGTACTCCTCCTAGAGATTTATTCAGATCAACACCAAACTTGGTCAGTTAAATCTAAAGGCCTTTGCGAGGTTAAATTGCGAAGATCTTGAGGTTTTATTAAAGGGCGTGTCCATGGCGACCTGACAAATTTTGATGTTTTGCCATGAAAAAGGAAGTTGCTGTAACTCAGACATACAATGTCCAATCTGCCCCAAACTTCACATGTTAGATAAGACTTCTGCCCTTAACAGATCTACATGCCCATATTCAGTTATAGTCATAGCGCCACCTTCTGGCAACAGGAAGAGACAAGTTTTACGCTGCGACAAACTACTCCTAGAAATCTTTTGACATTAATGTATTTTTTGTGGAAAGTCTAATCTAAAGGCCTGTGCAATGTTAAATTGTGGAGATCTTGAGTTTTTGTTAAAGGGCGTGTCCATAACGCCATGACAAAATTTGATGTCTCGCCACAGCAAGAGAAGTTGTTGTTACTCAGGCATAAAATGTTCAATCTTCCCCAAACTTCACATGTTCGATAAGAGTCCTGCCCTGAACACATCTGAAGGCCAATATTCCATTATAATGATAGCGCCACCTGCTGGCAACAGGAAGATTGACACATATATGGAATAAACATTGATATATTATACTTATATTTATGAGTTTAAACGCATATTTCTCACCGTTCACCAATTTACTAAAGCCACTCGCTGCCGGTGAGCCCGGGTGCGAGGGCCCGTTCTTCGTTTTTTCTGTATTTTTGATCAAATAAATGCAGGCTTGATGAGAAGAAGAAACTTCTTTCAAAAACATTACAAATAGTAATGTTTCCAAACTTTTGGTCTTTACTGTATATATGAATGTAGAAAAAGGACCTGTAACCTGCAGAAGATAAATAAATACCTGTGTATTTTTGCATTGCTTTATCATTTGTTACCCATTTGTAAACTCTGGTAACGTTATACTTTACTATTTTCAAAAGATAATAAAGATAGCGATTTTCTTACCTCATTTTGCCAGTGTGCTTGCAGGACCTCGCAGAACACATCTGACCCTTCTTGTGTTCACATTACAGTTTTTGTTTTCCATTGACATGTCACGACTCAAATTCGCTCAAAAATAAAAATAAATAAATAACAGGCAAATACAAAATAATTCGGGACAGATCGAATAGTTACAATGCACAGCAGCTCACAGTCAGCCGCCTCAGCCTCACTCATTCACAGAAAGACAAAATTAACGGTCATATTTTCAAATTCAGAAGGTCAAAAACGATTCATTGTCCAGTTTCCTGAATGACAGCCAGATTAACCAAGCATGATCAAAGTAATAAAATAAAACTACCAATAGGAATTCTTTCAACGTGATAAAGCAGAGAAATGTATTTAGTTTTATTGTTGCTAATGATGATAACATATACCTTTAGATTTTAGGATAGGTGTCATGATTTAAACATTGTAAAATGCTATCAAAATAATAATAATCTTAATTTAATATAAATAATTTAAAAGTTAATTAACCTTTTCAACCATTTAGCATTAAACATTTTTAATGTTGTTTGCAAGTTAAAACAGCTGACCTTATTTCAACGTTGAAGGTTGGTCATGTGCCGGAAGTTTTTCAACGTTCTGCTTCAAACATTGAATAAACGTTGTTTCAACGTTGAAACAACAACCGTCATTATTTCAACCATATTTCAACGTTGAAGGTTGGTCATGTGCCGGCTGGGAAGTGAACGACCATGTACTCTCACGGGCACCATATCTTTGGGACTTATTTGGCCCAGTTTCTAGTATATTAAAGTATATTTTGAAGTATAACAGTAGCAAACTTTGAGTACGCAACTATTTTACCTCTGTTTGTACCTATGTTTGTAGTTTGTACTGCAGTTATACTAAAAGTTAACTTATAGGTATACACATAGTTTACTAATTAAATATTTTGTACACTTCGAAGTATAGTCTCACTAAACTACTAATTTAGTAGTTTTATACTGCAAGTATACTCGTATGTTTTCTTTGAGTGAACTTTACATCATACTTTAAGTATACTACTATATCCCTTTTAGGTATTAATTTGTATATATTTTGTTATATGAATATCTGAACATACAAAACATCCAAAGAAAGAACAGGGTATCACCATTTTAAACATTTTATTCTAGCTTCATGCATTCTTTTTTAAACACTTTAATGTGGGTAAGTTTCATAAAAAATAAAGAAATAACATTTTGAACAAAAAGCTGAAAAAAAGACTATGAACTGGATTCAGAATGATAATCGATCAACACCCCAAAGCTTCACTGTAATTATTAATTCTTCATCGGTCGACATTATATTCCATAACAATACAGTTTTTATGCCGTTTTATGTCAGATGATCATGTTAGATTACATGTATTAGTATCTGGTGTTTGTTTTTCTTCTTCACATGTTTTTTTGTATTTTTATTATTCTGTGCAGAATATGTGTACTACCCTCTAAAATATAATAATGAAAACAAAGCCCATTTCTGAGAAGTACATAAAAAGTAAACTAAAAGCATACTTTCCTATTTTAGTTTAAAAGAAGTATACCAATAGCACACTTGAATAAACTTTTTTGTAAGGGCACTCGGTTACAGTAACACAAATAAATGTAATTCATTACTTTCTACCTCTGTTGATCAGCACCTAGAGATGACCACAACAGTCCATGAAAACTAGATGAGCTGAGCTCCTGGCTGGATTTAAACAGGTTTGTTTTGGAGGGCAATGACTGTGCACCATATAGCACAGTGATAGTAACTGGTAATTAATTAGCACATGTATGTGTGTTTATGCTAATGTTAGCTAGCAGTCAAGTGTAAGAGATTTAAGTAGAAGTTTCTGATTATAATCGAGCGCAGCGTCAGTCAGTTCAGTCAGGCCACGGAGGCAAGGCTGTGAACAGCTGATGCGGTCAGCTGTCTAATCGCTGCTCGGTAAGTATGCTCAACGACTTGCAAGGCTCAAACTGCTCACGAGAGCCTTTGCTCGCTCAGGAACTATCAGACGGCGAATCTATCTCCATACGAAGCGTCAAATCAGGTTTGGCAGGATTCCCACAGAGTATCTCACCAGATTTCAGTCGCGAACTTAAGCGAATTCGCCGTGTTGTTTGTCAAGCAACAGACTGAATTGATACAAGTAAGCTTGATATAGACTTTTCGCCCGCGATTCATCATCAGTGTGTACTAATACGACCGAATCACAACCTACACAAGATCTGCTCCTTCCTGGAAGAAGCTATATATTCAACAAACCAAAGCATCCACGAACAACTGACCATTTCAACTTTAATTCATCTTTGGACCTGTATGTCTTCACGAAGCTAAGCAAAGTATTTCATATTTACAAACTAGTGCTATTTGGCGAACATGCTTCAGACATTGTTTATTGAAAAGCTATTGTTCAGTTACGTTGTGAGGCATGCTATCATATTACC
>NC_068375.1:1189162-1238251 GCF_023724105.1 Carassius gibelio | reverse complement strand
TGCTGTACTGGACTTAAACTACTTCAGTTTGTATGCATTGAATTTATTTAATACACAGTTTCACAATTTGAGTTTAATTACTGAAATAAATGAACTTTTCCAAGACATTCTAATTTATTGAGATGCACCTATATGTCACCATTTATTTATTTGTATTTATTACAGTAGTTTGTACCGAATAAAGTATTTTCAGACTTTAGCCATGTATATGTTTATAAGCAACAGAAAAGCACAAAAGTCAGGGCATGTCAAAACTTCTCCAGGCCCCCAAAGCCCCCTTAGACCTCAGAGGGTTAAGTAAAATCTTCAGTGAAACTTAATTCAAACCTCGTTAGAAAACACACATATTATCTGCCTTTGCAATAACATTGGAGAAATTAGGAAATAAATTAGCCCGTACTCCCAGCAGTGTGTCACAGATATCATAATTTCATATTTCCCTTCCTACCTTAGACTGGGTCTTCCTGTGCTTTGGAATAATATCCCTTGAGTTCAAGTGGCAGTGGAGGATATGCCCTGTGCCAGATTTCAAACCCTGGGGTATGGTAGAGTTGTCTGAGGTGGCTGGTAAGGGATTGATTTCTTTTAAATGAAAAAACAACACGACCAACTACAAGCTAGTAGTTTTATTGATGTAAGGGTATGTGATGTCAGAAGAAAGCAAAGAAGGAAGCTAAACTCAGCACATTTTCGTTGATACCCTCAAACTGCCAGTGGCATTTGTAGGAAGCCAGAGACACATGGTGCAGACTGATAAATGGGTTTCCTGTTAATCTGCAGGTGTCTGATGAAGTTATGGCACATGTTTGTTTGTTGAGACTCACTTGAAATTCAAACTCACACATAAATTATTGTAGCATTGGGGAACTGTAAGGATTTGCATTCATCAACATTTGAAGTGCTTTAACAGACAAGACAACACAACACAACGCATAAAACTCCTCACCACAATGATGACTATTTGTATTCCTTATGTGCTGTGGTTCTATATCTTCCTGTTAATTTTTTAGGGTCATAACAAAAAGACATAGGATAGGATAACAATCTCTGTTTTTTTTTTTTCTCCCTTTATACCGCACATATCTCAGCTTGTTGGATTACAGTTTTTTTTAATGGATCCCATCATTTTGATTCCCTCTGGGGCAAGACACTTGGGATTATGTAAAAAATAATATATATAAAACTCAGATTTAGAGAGTAAGAAACAGAAATATAGATAGCAAGAAGACACTCCTTTTCAACAATGTTTTACTGAGCTCGGATTTTTTAAGACACCAAAGTCTGCTATAAAATAGAGATCTCAATATGGGCTCAAACATTTCTCATCAAAATCTTCCAAAACCAAATTATCTGAGCTGTGGTATTCCCATTTATATTATAGCTTCATACTCCTAATGCATGGCAACAAATATATTATTTACAGTCTCTATTCATCTTGATTTGAAACTTCCAGAACAAAATTAAGTGTGATATTGATTAAAACTAATTTAACAAATTCAGATCCATTTTAGGTTTCAGAAACAGGATGCAGGATGACTGCACAAGTCAATAAATACGTTTTCTCTCTATAAAAATATATATATTTTCACAAAGACTTAAAATCAATAAATTATTAAAGATTAACTAGAACAACAGCAACATCACATTATAATGGCCATAAAATATAAAATGTCATATCTGATTAAAATTTATTATAAAAGATTGAGTGTTTAAGCTTTTATCATGTACTTCTAGGATATAATTTAATATAATTATTATTATTATATATTTTTTCTGCCTTGAATCACAAACTGTATGATGTGGCACCCACAGATTGACTTAGTGATACCCAGTCTAGCAATCATTTACAATTTGGATGGGACAAAAAACACCAGAGAAAAGTGATAGACACACGGTCTGAATGGTCTGATGAATTCTCTAGAGCTGAATGAGCAACCTCCAAGCAATTCTTTATTCCAGTGTTCCAGCAAAAATCTGAACATTTCAACAGAAACATCAAGGACAATTTATTTGACAATTTATTTTTAGCTATTGTAAGCTTGAAGCTGCTTGCTGTTGATGGGAACTCACATTAACATCTCTGTTGGCTCTATCTATGCTATACAGAGTGGCTGAGCTCTTTCTAAGAGAGCTTCTTAATTTTGCTGCCTAAACATCATAGCTCTACCCACCTAGCACACTGATGTGGTAATGACACGCCATTTTACCATCACTACTGCTCTAATAATACTCCATTCTAACACTAAAGCAAGTTTGTCTGACAATTATCGAAGGTGCTGATCTCCTAAACAGCAGTCATCATTTGCGCCATGGTAATTTGCCATTGTAAACATCAAACAAAACCCTCGCTTCAGCTTCTCAATGCTCTCTCCTTGCTCTCATACAACAAATACTTTACTTCTTGCCTATAGAGGTGGTGGGTGGGTGGATAGGGAGTTATAGGCTGGGTTTTAACTGGAGACAGGCACTCATACTAGAAGCACTCCCGTAACACATCCCTGCTTCCTCTGATTCACCTTTTAGGATGTTGGCAAACTCTTCCACCTTTTCCCTCCTCGCTTAGCTCTCACATCACACTACACTAGAGTCATTCCTTAGTTATTTGAATGGCCAGTTTGATCTTGATATTTTTGGCTCGATTTCATCCAAATCCTGGCTGTTGAAAATTAATAAACAGAGTTGGTCATACAGTCTTGAACCTTGACAAATCAATAAATCAAGAATTAGTGCTCAGCACTAAAGAGAAGATGGTAAATTATCTTGGAGGCATCCATTCTTTGATTATGCAGCAGATGTGCTGGCCCAGACTCCTTGTTTATTTGGTGCCTTTCTTAATCCAGTTTTCTCCTCTTCTGGTCTGAGGGCGGCATGGGGGCATAGCTCTGCTGGTTAAATAAGGCTCTGCACCTTTACAGCCCAGTAATGAATCCCCAAGTTGATGAGTAATATACTGGGCTGTCTGTTACTTGGCTAACAGAGCTCTGTCCCTTTTCGCTTTGGCCCAGAGACAAATGGCTGACAAATGAGACATATCATCTGGCATAGTGCAGTTTGGATTGGGCATCTGGATTGGGACACTGTCCGTGCCTTTGACCAAGCCTACTGGCGACCACACTGGCATTCAATCCGGTCCTCTTGGAGCTACAATTATGACTGTAAGCGGAACCTGATCCTCTGCATTAACACACCGAATCCTTTGTCTTCTGGTTCATGTCTACTTAGTGCTTGTGTAATATAATTGCTGGTTTTCCATTCACCTGCTGGATTATTTCAATCTTCTTTTGGACTGTGACACTCATTTTCACAGAACTCTTGTTTGTTGGCAATACATTCTGCAACATCTGTCTAATATAGGTCAATTGGGTACTGAGTTCTGAAGTACCATGTAGCAAGCTGCTGCATACCTGAACCCTCCATCTGGGCTCTTGAATGACTCCATCCTCTCGAGATTATCTCGGATCACGGCCCCAGTTCTATGTCACAACAGCAACAGCCGTGACAATTAGCATGCTCTAAATTACACAGCAGCCGCAGTGCATCGTGGCCACCTCACAGTCACAACCCACCCACACACAGCACCTCATGTTGCTCAGATCACACATGCTCATTGCTGGATATTTATCACCATCACCTCCAGTGGGGTGATGGGACCAAAATGAGTCACATCTGAGCATCAGGGGCCGAGGGAGCCAGAGAAGAAGGACTCATTTGCAACTCTTCTGTTGATCACAATGGTTGCTTACAGCTTCATCGCTGTTCTGGAGAGAGGAAAGGCCTTAAATACAACACACAAGAGATGGCTGGAAAGAGGATAGCGTGGTAAAGAATGGTTTACTCCTGGATTTCATTCCAAAGGGCAGGAAGTAATAAAAAAAAAGGTGGATCATCATCATTTGATCTTCTTAGAGACATTGTCTTTGCAAGATTACTCAGAAATGGCTATGTCTGAATACTGGCATGGTGTAGGTTGTAAGGGCACATATAGCCTTTCATATGTCACATCATTAGACATGTATTTTATGAGAGATGACATCAATACTCTCAAGATGTATTTTATATTGTTCAGATTGGGATTTCTCTAGTTAACGTAGTGGCTATTGTGGCATTTTCAGGGGAGAGGCAAAATATGCAAGGAAGGGCAAATCTAATATATTATTTTCTTGAAATGCAGTCTTGAAAAGACCTAGTGCTCATTCTTTTATTTTCAAGAATGAATAATTGGTCCATTAGCATACAGAGCTGCCCACTATCTAGTCGCTCATTTGATATTTGACTGCACAACTAACTGATGAATAACAACACTCTGTGGTTTAATTGAGTGCATTTTCTTTTGGAAAACATTTATCCAAGGCACGGAACAGGCCAATCACATTTGATGTCCATACACGTTAAATTAAGTCAACATTTCATCATTTCATATTCATAAATATTAAATCCATTTCACTTATACTAAACTAGCATCTAATTTTAGTGCACACATGAAAGTGCAAAATAAAATTAATTTAAACATATGTACTGTATACATTTGACAAAAATGCCTGTCAATCCCTGTCATTAGAGGCTATGATTGGATTATCTGAAATAATTGTAAACAATAAAAAAGTTCATTTCATTGTTCATGTTCTTGCATGTATTTTTTCCTTGTTGTTTCAACAGTTTTAATAAAATCATTTAATCACCATCATTATGCATGTTTTCCTGAAAATGTTTGCTAGTAATTTCATTAAAATGGCCTTGTTAACATGTTTTACCAGTGAAATTAATTCCCAAAGCAGAATTTACCTTTAGATAAATAACAAAACATTTTATAAATGCTGAAGCTGAAAATAAATTGCATAAATCTAAAAGTAGGCCCATACTTATGGGAGCTTGTTCATTGTTTCTGTGCATACAAAAATAATTTACCTTGCAGTGTGACTGCCGGAGGGTCAGTTGCCAACACATTGCTATTATTTACATCTCAGCATTGGCATTTATCTTTAGAATAATTCATCCACAAATAATATATCCACAGCAATTTTTCTCCACTCCTGATCTAGAGTCTCCTGATCAACAACTCAAAATGAAAAGTCACATTCATTGATATTTTTTATATTTTGATGCTTTACTCATTTTTTGATCATCTCTTGTGTGTGCAGTTAATGTTTCGGCCACATCAGATTAACTGAAGGAAGAGAACAATATAACAATACATTGAAAGATGTCCCAAAGTTAACACAGCTTTAAAGTGAACAGTCTGCTGAGGAAATCTATTAAATGTTATTTTTAAGTAACTGTGGACATTTTTTGTAATTTGTTTTTTTGTTATTATAGTATTTATTTAATTTTTTAAAAGATTACTTTAAAGACGTAGTGATCAGTTCCTATCATCCCATGGTCTCAGCCTCAGACGTCATACCCACGGGACCGTTGGCTGAACATCTGATTCATATGGCACACAAAAGTAGAAGCACTTCAGGAGTTTCAAAGTCGTCATCGGACTGGTTAAATTATACAGGATTTCCAGGAGACATGTGTGTCAAGTTCTTTAACGTTCCATCTGGAAACAAAGATGCTGTGGTGGCAAACCCCCTCAGGAAAGAAGAAAGCTGTTGTGTTTACAACTGTGATGGGTAACACTTTATAATAAGGTTCCATTAGTTAATGTTAGTTAACTACTTTCGTTAACATGAACTAAGCAAGAACAATCCTTCTACAGCATTTATAAGTCTTAGTTCATGTTAATTTCAACATTTACTAATGCATTATTTAAATCAAAAGTTGTGCTTGTTAACATTAGTTAATTCACTGTGAATTACCATGATCTAACAATGAATAACTGTATTTTCATTAACTAACATTAACGAAGATGAATAAATACAGTAATAAATGTGTTATTCATTGTTTGTTCATGTTAATTAATACATTAACTAACATTAACTAATGGAACCTTATTCTAAAGTGTTACCGTGTGATGATGAGGGCTTATCAGGATCAACTAAACGCTGGATTCTCAAAAGTTTGCGAAATATTTAAAGTTATATACAGAATTTTTAAAATATGTTTGAGAGTTTTACACAACGGTATGTTATTGTGCCACATTTCCATGCCCCGAAACTTGCCACTGAACGAAGCCAACTGTGATTGGTTGTTTGACATGTCTGTTAAACGGCATCCCATCGTTCATCCCATTTCTGAAATCCTTTTCAACAACCTTGTTCTCATGAGTAAATGGCAAGTTTACTGAAATAACTTAGGAAATGACTACATGCAGTAAAAGAAAGAGATGACTCGGATCTTTGATCAGTGACCCTAATTAACTATGTGAATACAAGCTCTATTCTATGAATCAGACATGATCAAATGTTTCACCCATCGGAGATGGCCAGCTAACATCACAAGTGAGTTTGGTCTCTCCATACATTTACGTCATAGTATGAAAGATAGATTTATGGAGAAAGGCATTACGGTGGCAAACAAACCGCCCCTCCCTCAGGCTCTGATTCTTGCAGAGTGAATGCTATGCTGCTTTACAAAGTGCCTGGGTGATTGTGCTCCCTCAGAAATTGGGGCAAAATTTTTCTGAGCAATTTCACAAGACTGTTAAGTGTGAAGCAAGGTGGCTGCCACATAATGCATTGACGAATCAGAAGGTCCATCATGGCCCTGGGCACAGGGCACACTTTTGGGAAGTGATTTGAAGATTTTGGATGGGAACAGTATGCAAGCAGGTGAATTTGGATGGAAATCTTATTATAATTTTTATTTTTTTTTCATTGTTGACTTGTAAAATCTTAGACTGCAACTGAAATAACTTGCAGTATGTAGCGAATATAGGAATGGAGATGACATATAGCCAAATAAAACAAAAGCCAAAGTGTAAAAAAAAAAAGAAAAAAGAAAAAAAAATATATATACATAATATATAATAATACATACATAATGTATACATAAAACAACAACAACATATATATATATATATATATATATATATATATATATATATATATATATATATATATACTGGTTAAAACTGGTTAAAAGGAAGAGTTCACACTCAAATTAAACTTTTGTCATTATTTAGTCTGATTCACCCCTATTTCATTCCAGCATAAATGAGATTTCAAAGCTATGGCACATTAGCATTAGAAATTCATAAGAATTATATTGCTCATCAATGGTTCATCAATATGGAATACCTAAGACTTTATACTAAGTATACACTAATAAAGTAAATAGATTATACAATGTGGTTAATGCTGTAATTGACTCTATAGAAATAGTGAGTTCTTCATTTATTAACACCGCAATTAACACACACACACACACACACACACACTCTCTCTCACACACACACACACACACACACACACACACACGCACACACACACACACACACACACACACACACAAACACATATATACTGTATTTTAATTAGCTCATACTGTATGCAGATAATGAGTTAGATAAGGCTTTGTTAACAACTTAAGTTTTCTGAGGGGTAGGTTTAGATTTAGGGGATATAATACTCTAAACAAAAATGGTGGTAAATAATCTAGGGGGAACCACTTTAATCTTATGGGAACCTATCTTTAAAGGTGCTATGTAGATCCATAAGAGGAACCCCAATCTCCACTCTCATATGTTTGCTATGAATGGGAATTCACTACATTGGCAAAATATAAATTTGAATCACTTTTATGGTCAAAAAGCATTATGCGGGGGCCATGGGGCGCAAAAAGTTTGAGAAACACATTATCTTCAGGAAACTATATTTTAATGTCATTTCTTAATCCTTTCACCAACTAACCCAAGCCCTAATAAAGAGCTAAAGATTAAATAACTAAATATGGAGCCCTGCAGAGTTTAAATTAAACTCAAATTAAACACACCTGATCAAACTAATCAAGTCCTTGCAGGCGTATTTGAAAACTGACGGTATGTGTTGGAGCAGGATTGGAAAAGAGCTCTAGCCCTCCAGGAATTGAGTTTGATGCCCCTGATTTAGAGTAAATACACATTAAGGAGCCATTCACAGAGAACATTTTAACTTCATTTTTTTTTTTTTTTTTTTTTTTAATGAACGCGTGCAGCATTTTAAGAATCCCACATTAGATGCAAGGGACCCTGGGGGTCCTACATCGGCAGAACAACTGCCTTTGCTAAAGCTGTCTCCAAGAACTATAGATCTCATTGCTCAGAACTACATACAGTAAGGGTCAATCATGAGTAAATGAAATTTTATTTTCGACTAAACAAATCCTTTAACCCAAAACGTACATTAGACAAGATGATAATCATGCTGATCTACAACAGCAACTGGTCAGAAAATACCCATATGTTTTCACTATATTCTTATTAATATACATATCTGACCCTGAACAGCTTTTCAGCCAGCCCCCATAAACCTAGAGGGCATATTGATACACAGAAAATGCCATCATTATACTGGCTACCCCTTCTCACTAACCTAACACAATAAGGGCAACAGTCCATATGCAAGGTTGGCATCTGTTGTTATCTGGGACCGCCACGGGGGGTGGGAGCAGAGGCAACCATCATGTCCAGCAAGGAAGTGTGTGTGTGCTTGTTTGTGTGGTTTGGTTATAAATGCACAGCTGTGCTAATATCCCGGCCTGGCACATTAGGGCTTGACCCCTGCTAAGCTGACTCCAGGCGCTAATGGAGGTGAGATGATGGCCACATTGGTTCTGCATGTAATGGCACCCTCAGAAGAGTATAATAACACAGCACACCACGGCCAGGGGCAAGAGCGTCATGCTTTTAGACCAATTTTTAGCTAGCCACACAGGCTGTGTGAAGGCGAAAGTGCAGACAGAGAGGGGGAGAGGTAAGATGAGGTCAAAAGATTAAAGATGAGATGTACAGACTGAGGAGAAGACCAATAAATAAATGATGGACAATAATACTGTTTTAGTCGTGAACTACTAGTGTTTTTGATCAAATCTTTTAAGCAAGTGAATTGTTCTTGTTCAGTTTCGTGGCTGCACTAATATGCAATTTCCTCCAATGTAAAACACATGACTGCTTTGATGCCTTTTTGCCTCAAGACTGACTTTAACAGAAGTTTAGAAGAAGGAGTAGGGCCAGCACTGCTCTTCTCCATGTACACCAACAACTGCACCTCTACTGACTCCTCTGTCAAGCTGCTGATGTTTGTAGACAACACTACAGTCATTATCCTCATCCAAGACAGTGACGAGTTGGCTTACAGAAGCGAGGTTGAGCAGCTGTCTGTCAGGTTGCACCCCTCTGGTTGAAGAAAATGACAAAAACACATCCCCTTGGTAAAATCACCACCCCTCTTACCATCCCCTTTAGATTAATAATGTGTATGTAAAACTTATCATGCAAATGAAATGTTACAATTCTCTACTTATGACAATTCACAAACTAAATAGCGGCAATTGTCCAATCAGAACTCGGTACTGTAACAAGCTGCTCACAAGCAGAAGCAAATTTTCTTTATTTTTCAGGCAAAATGCTTTAAGGGCAACATTTGAAAGTTCTTTAAAAAGAAGACAAAAGAAAATGTATGATTTTTCCTCAATTATAATTTTAAGACATTGGCCAACATAGTGTTACTGTTCTGTATGTGTGACTGTGAGGGATTGAGAGACTATAGTAGAGCTGACATTATCAAAAAAATAAATCAATAATATATATATATATATATATATATATATATATATATATATATATATATATATATATATATATATATATATAAACATGTCTTGAGAGTCCAAAAGCATTCACTGGGTGAAGAAGCCTGTTAGAATGCATTTAGAATGCCCTTATAATTTAAGCAATGAAAGAAAAAAAATACCCATGTATGAGTTTTTATGTTTTTATATTCATTGCACAAACAATGTACTTTTGTGCGAGCACAACAGTGCGTAGAAACACACGTGTTTACGTTCCTTGAATGAATCGGATTTTTGAACGAATCGAGTTAACCGGTGATTCAACTGTCCATTCTGATGGACTCACTTGTTTAATTTCTAATTGAATCAACCATCAAGGGAATACTTTCATTTTTAATGATTCAATAAATCATTTATCAAAACCGGGTGTGCCTCACACGCCCTGAAAAGTAAAGCTTGCAGGCTCTTTGATCACCCCCCTGGTGGCTGGCTGCATTACAGGTCCTAAACCCCACCTTCTCCATGTAAACAAATGGGACAAAAAAAACAAACAAACAAACAAGCAAACAAAAACAACAACACCAAGAACAACAATAAAACAATTTTTACACCTCCAGTACTATTTTCCGAAATATGGTTTTTGTCATTTAAGGTAGTTGTTATCATGTTGAAATATGTTCAAATTTTAGTTTTCGTGATAAGTTTGATTTTAGCTAGTAATTTGATGCTATAAAAATGAGGTGTGTCGTTATGGTTGCTTGGGTCTCCGGGAGATTGGGCAGGAGTTTGATACCATGGATCCACCTCACAAAACTACTGTGCAGACTCCAGCTTCAAAAGAATCTCTGCTGTGCAGACTTTGGTTCCAAATGAAATCATTTACTCAAAATGGCAGAGGCCATACTGAGATGCTTTGGCTTCATTTTTCTATAGTGGAAGGAAGTGGAGATGCGTTGTCCATCTTTTTTTACAGTCTAGGATTAAAACATGGACATAATGCCACCTACTGCCGGTTTCATTATCATCATTATTTATCAACTGACAGACCTAAACCAGAAAAGGTGCCAACACTACCAGCACAAAAATAAATTTAGCAAAATATTGACCACAATTCCAGCCACAACTCCAATCTCAGCCGCCAGAAGGAAAAAAGCTTATAAATAATAGTTAATGTAATAAGGCAATATTTTTCATTAAATAAAAACTTTTAAAAAACAAACATATTTTGTAATCATTATGCAACATTAGCTACAGGAACACCCCCAACTTCAAAAAAGAAACTGACCACACCATCCCCCCTGATTTTTTTTATTTTTTTTGGTTATAACAACCTGGAGCTGAACACTCCCAAACCTGTAGAGATGATTGTGAACTTCAAGAAGTATCCCCCTTCACCCACCTGACTCACCATCATGGACAGCACTGTAACAACAGTGGAGTCATTCAGATTCCTGGGCACCGCCATCTTCCAGGACCCGAAGTAGGACAACCACATTGACTCCACTGTGAAAAAGGCTCAACAGAGGTTGTAGCTGAGGAAGTTCATCCTGCCACAAGAGCTGCTGAAACAGTTCTTTGCAGCCATCACTGAATCCATCCTCTGCACTTCAATAATTGTCTGGTTCAGCTCAGCTACCAAATCAGACCTTAGAAGATAGCAGCAGATAGTCCGGACTGCTGATCAAATCACTGGAACAACACTTCACAGTCTCCAAGAACTGCACTTATCCAGAGTGAGTAAAAGGGCTAGCAAAATCACTCTGAACCCCTCACACCCAATCCGCTTCATTTTTTAACTGTTGCCATCATAGACATAAAACAAAATATATTCATTCATTAAAAGTGATATAGAATTCAACGTATGTGCAAATGTAACTTCTTTCTGCATAAATAACTTAAAGTTTTATATGAGTTTATAGGAAATTCAATGTCTGTAGTATGTTTTCATAGGAAAATATATTCTAAGTTAAATTAAAACGCTACAGCATGATTAAGGTGCATTTACCTCACTCCCCTGTGGGTTTTGTGTCTGACAGTCATAAAGAAACTCCTACATGCTATTACTTCACTTCATGTTGCATAAATCAGTTTTTATTCTACTTCTTCACCAATTGTCTGCTTTAAGAATTTAGAGGCATCACACAGAACATTAAAACTTGAATCGTGGGATATAAATTACAGTTAAATTGTCTGGTTATTTCCATGAGTAATATCAAGCAGGGAACACAGAAGTCTTCAGTTTGAATGGAACAAATGCTGTGCTCGAATGTCAGGGGTGCATTTTAAATGACATTGTCTTCCCAGAGGAGCTGAGGAAATCAAATTAACATACAAAAAACAGAGACTGGCTGAGGTATATGAGCTTGGAAAATAAAATCATTAATCTTCATGAATCTCCCATAGGAAATCTAATAAAACCAAGCAAGACTGTTTCCCACGATGCTGTACAGGCATATGCAAAAAGTTCTTCTAAATGCGCTGAAAATAAGAAACAGTTTCCTGTTGATGTGAAGTCAGTGTTAAGTGTCCCCCGAGTGGATTTTCAATAGGTAGAGGAAAAATTCTGTTCTATTCCTATTGAAACTCAGACCCATTGAGGTTTCCGTCATCATTTTCAAATGATTTTCAGATATACTCCCAGCACATCATTATATTCCGGTCTTCAGTTCCATTCCTATTCAATGAAAATATACTGAATATTACATCAAGGCACTTCTTATTTTGGGCTAAGACTTTTACTTGCATAATAACTTTAAACTTTTAAACCAACCTGGTGATCAAAGAACAGTGATTGAATGAACTCTGACTAAGATTCAGTGATGTCAAAGCTATAATGTGTTTGAGTATTAAGGCATGTGATCCAAGTTTACCATTACACTTTCTCCGATAGTAAGTAATACAGCCTCTTCTCTCAAATAGCAAGACAATGGCCGTTTCTCAATACCAAGTACCAAGTTTGATTCTGGAGTGCGAACTCCTGAGGACGTGAGGACACAAGTCTGGTAATCCTGAAAATGGAACAGCAGCGTATTTGATAAGTCAATCAGCTTGCCGTATATTTACTGTATATTTACACTAAAACAAAATATGCTATCATACACACAGCCTCTTTTCTTTGTCATAGTCAATATGTGCATAAATATTTATACTAGAGATGTTCCGATACCCTTTTTCTCTTCCGATAACTGGGTGTGTATCTGTAAATAAAGCTGTATATACTACTAGCCCTGTGTAAATTGCTAGAATTATTTTATTGTGTGCTTCAGACTGATCCTTTAATAAAACATGAACAAATACATGGTGAACTACTGTATTCATTACAGTATTTTTATGAATTTGACAGTATTATTTATTTTCTTAAGTGAAAAAGAACTTCAAATGCAGCCAACAATCTAACACCGCAAACTAAAAAAAGGTATTTTAGTTTTACAATAAAACTGTATAAAGAACTGCAACAAATAAGTCTAGGAATATAAAAAAAATGATATATTAATCAGATAATCTTTTTACAACAAAACAAGTAAAAAACAAGCAACCATCTAGGTATAATTATTATTATTAATAGAGACGTATTATTATTACTACATAGAGACACAGCAAAATCTACCGTAGGCTACAACAGCAGCTTAATATATTGTCAATTTACTCATGTTAAACCAAACATTTATTTTAATGGGCTGCCATGAAGATCTTTGAGTGTCTGTGTTTATGATATGACAGTTTTCTAAAATGAAACGGTAAATTCTCATGAAGTGACGGTTTATGTGTTCATGTCCTCATATAGTGACACATGGCAGAGACTACAAAACAGCGAGCTCCCGCGCATCTGTGCCCGTCACCCACAGAGATGTAGAATTTGCAGGAGTAATATTTAAATAGTATTTTGCAGTTTAATATTCACAGACACTAGTATATATTCGGCTACAGTCTGGAGCCCTGAGCTTTGACTAACACGACTGAACGACTGAACGCAGCTGCGGGTACTGAATTTACTCGGAGGGGGTAACTACCGGTACTACAGATACATACTGCTAACCACTGATCTATAATATAGAAAATTGGGTTGTTTTTCCAACCCAAATGCACATCACATTAACATCAGACGCCTCCAGTGTGAGAAGCCGCCATCTCAGTGTGAAAGAAGCGAGAAGCGAGTGAAAGACATTAAGTAAAGATTCAAAATGTAAAGTTATCATTCATTGATTACGTCTGGGAGTATTTTGAGGTTTCATGAAAAGCAGAAATAATAGAGCTTATATTGAAAAATATAAGGACGTCGTTTTCACCTCAGAATTGGAGCTCTTTTACTGAACCGAAGAGGTACTTTTAATATAACGTCCCTGAGTGTCTTATGTGATATTTACATAAAATTGTACAATATCTGCACTTTTTGAGGTGTTAATAGATGGTTATGGTTATGGTTACACTTATAATCTGTTATCTTATTTTTCACAGTTAAACTGAATGTACATTAGTTTCCTAAAAGAAAATAATTATTTTGAGGCTGTTGAAATGGTAATTGTTAAAAGTTATTTTTTGCATGCAATATTTCAGACTTGTTGAGTTTGTGTCTTCATTGTGCCTGCACCGGGAGTTAACTAACATCACACAGAAGCCTGCTCGTGTGACGAGGAGGCGTTTTTTTCTTCTTCTTTAGCTTCTTCAGAAGAAAGGGAAAGACGGGTCTAGTGCAAGTAAAATTAATTCCATTATGTTATCAATTTTTTTATTTTTTTTTACTAAGAGTAAAATAATGTTTGTTTTTGTAGATGTTGAAAGCCAGAGACAAGATAACTTAATTATTTTGAGACTAATGTGAGTTATTTTTAGAAAATTAATGTTTCTGTTTTGTCCTGCCTGTTTACCTTACATTTTGATGCAACACAGTATGACTACATGTTCATATTTTATTTAAACCAATAATGTCTGTGTTTTTCATTGCACAACTCAAGCCAACTTTGGAGTTGTCTGATTTGGGGAGTCATTGTTCTTGGCCTTCCCTCTTAAAGGAATAGTTCACACAAAATATCATTTATTTGCTCTCAGATCATTATACAAGTCTTATAAGACTTTTGTCTGTCTTTACAACACAAATGAATATATTTTTAAGCCTCAAAAATACAGAGTTATTGTAGAAGTAATCCATTTGTATATTTATATTGTCACAAGTGGAGGTGTGCTAAGTAAATGCTCGATGAAGGAGATAACAGATAAGGCTTTTTAATAATACATGGGAGGAAAAAGGGCACATCCGAACACAAATCCAAATCAGGGTATCATACATCAATAGCGGACAAATGGGAACTAAACAGACAGGGTATTTAAACACAAGGAAAATGTAGTGAGAAGAACGGGAACAGGTGGGGATTAATCAATTAACTAAACTAGGAACAGAATGTGACCAAACAGGGAAAACACAAAAGGAACAGAAGTCCATGAATGTTACAGTTTGCCACCTCCCGGAATGGTCCGTCCTCGCACCGAGGCCTATAATCTTGGGAGGGTGGAGGTTTAGGAGGTGGGCGTGGGGCGGGCAGGCAAGGGGCAGGCAATGGAGAGGGAGCATGGAGCAGAGTACCAGGGTGGAGTGGATGGAGGGAGGAGCCAGGGAGGAGCCCGGAGCAGGAGTCGACGGCAGGAGGAGCCATGGTGGAGGAGGAGCCGACAACACCAGGGGGGCGACTGACGGAGACTGCGCCAGTGGATGTGGAGTCCAGGATGGAGCAGAGCAGCCGCAGGGCCAGGGTGACGCAGAAGATCCATTGGCCCAAGGCAGAGCAGAAGGCTCAGGTGACCAAGGCGCAGACGGGGAACTTGAAGACCACTGCGGAGCTGGAGCGACTGAGGATGGAGGTGGAGCTGGAGGGAAGGAGAAGCTTGATAGAGCTGGAGGGATGTAGCGACGAGGCAAAGCCAGAGGATGCATTTCATTTTACATGTTACTTTTTGACTGTTTTCTCTTGTTTTTAATAAATATTTACCTATTGATAGTTATTATTTGTCTGTAAAAGTAATTTTAAAATGAACAAGATTTGTAGGTTTATTTATTTGATGGGTTCATTTTAGCCTAGCAATGCAGTAATTTTTAACCACAAAAAAGCAACCCAGCATGCTAATAATACTAATCCAACTTGATGGTTTAAAATAACCCAGTGTTGGGTTCGTCCCTGGGTTGCCAAAATAACCCAAATTGTTTTTTGTTTTTTTTTAACCCACCAGTTTTTAGAGTGACTGCCTCTTTTTCTTAAATGAAAAGTTTTAATGAAAAATAATAGCCATTAAAATGTATAAGCGTGAAATATAAGTGGCTTATAGGAAAAAAATCCAAACAAACAATTCAGGCAAACGTATGCTATATCAGCGCTGTACAAAATTAAAGATAAATATATAAAGTTATGAAACTTAACTTTGCGCTCAGCCAAACTATATGACCAGTAACAAATAATAGATTCATGAGACCAATGATTACCTTTTAGACTTACCCAAAACAAATTGCATCTCATGTTTAACCACTACAGACACATCACAGCCAGTGGCAAAGGTCAGAAGGACTAGTTGAGCTGAGGCTGCTCTTGGCGGGTTCATGAGCACTGAGTACCCGGTGAACGCCTGGAGCTTTTAATAACTACATTCTCATCTGAAAACCTATATTTCATGGCACAATAACAACATTATTTTGACAATTATGCATGTTATCTCCTCCACCATAATGCTTGCTTGATGGTGTGCAATGCATTGTAGGATACCTTTTGCCTCAAGTTCGCACAAGTCACCTCTTGAAGTATCTTCGATAAAAGGGACTGAGCAAAACACATCCTGGGATAAGAACTGTACTTGGCTAGATTTGAACTCCGAATTGGAACAGTACTTGGGCAATGACTGATGACAAATCATGACAAGTCCACAAGAGCACAAATACAGAAAAGAAAGCATATTCAGAAATGGGCCAATCTCTGCCCTGAAGATTGAAAATCGTTTCAGATGTGTTTGATGTGGATTGGAGCTGAAATCTACAGGACAGCAGCATTCCAGGAGCAGGGTTGGTGACCCCTGGTCTAAAGATTTAAAATATTGGAAAGCTGTTGTATTTATGATGTGGTCCATTCTATTTACCTGGTGACTAAACACTCTGGGGACCACAACGAAACCCAGACACCCTCTCTAAGAAAGTTCAGCAGGACAGTGGAGTTATTCCCAACTCCACATAAATACACATAAATGAAATTAGCTCATTTGGAGATTTTTCTCACTAAGGAGTAGCCAGAAAATCAGCGTGAAACATAGAGTTGTTATTTTGTCTATGCAAATGCCAGAATTAACACATTCTTAATGAGACTTGAAATGGTTTAAAACAAACTGAGAATGGATTAATACCACAAAATTATTAACTGTTACAGTTATATTTTAGGTCAGACAAAATTAACTCAAATAATTTCATGCATTAGTAAGTACTGTTTTTTTTTTTTTTTTTTTTTTTTTAAACATTAATACATTTAAACGCACAACCATTTCATACTCACAGACCCTCTCTTCACAATACTGACAACCAACCAAACATGCAAAATGACTGACAGGCAGAATGTGTTTTCTCACAGAAGGGCAGGCATGGAAGAGATGAGGATCTACTGTATATATATACAGCTTTAGTATTCATTAAATCAAAAACAACCCAAGGAAATAAATAATGTAATCCACAGATAGGTATAAACCTCACCGCCCAACACAAAGACAATATCACGCAATAATCAGGCAGCATTATAAACACAAGATAATGAGTAACTAAACAAAACACAGGCGAAAATAATCTATATCATAGTAAAAACACATAATCAGAAAGCAAGGAAACTAAGCAAACAGGAATTAAACACATGGAGGAAACACCAGATATGGTCTTATTATTGGGTGATATGAGGGTCTGTAGTACTGTAATTACCCTAGGAGAAAGCATGACTGTCAACTTGGATCACGAAAACTATTGTTTAGTGTAAATTATTGTTTATTGTAAAAGTTGTTGAAGTTTAGCCGATAGGCTGTCGATTCATTGAATGATAAGCTGTTTCCTCAAAATAGTTGTTTATTCAGCGCAGTGAAGCCTCTCCTCCATAAAAAAAAAAAAAAAAGCCTCTGGTCTCTTTCTCTGCATGTACTTCAGGCTTGCCTTCCAGTGGTTTTGGAAATATAGTCATCAAAGGAAACAGTAAATACATAGCAACTTAAGAGCCCACAACAGACTGACAATATTCTCTTACGAATATGATTTACATAGAACCAATAACTGCACATATTAATTACATTTTTGCCATTGATATGAAATATTAAAAAAGAACTCTGTAATGTAGAAAATAATTATGAGAAAAACAATCTCATATTCATTCAGTTTTAAATATCATACACTCATAAAAAATAAGTTCTGTATTTGCATATTTTGTTCGATGAAAACCCTTTTACATCAAAGGTAACTTTCCAATGCACAAATTATTTAAATATTCTTAACTCTAGAAAAACAAACAAACAAACAAACCAAAAAGGTATTTTTTTTTATTTTTTTTTTACCAAAAATGTATTTGTTCTAGATGTTATGAACAATATGTATCATTGTCTGTAAGGTGGTCTTGCTACCCTTTTATTTTGGTAAAAAACAACAACAACAACAACAAAAAAAAACAACAACAACAACAACAGATTACTTGTACCTCTTGTTGCCTAACAAATCAAAATGATGTCAAATGTACACAGTAGACTTCCAATTATTAATTAGTTCCTGCTAGTTCTTCACACCCACCACTCTGAATGGCATATTGTATTTGTGTTTCAGCAGAGGGAGACTAAAACGCCTGCAATTTCTGCCCTTATGCAGCAGCATTGATGGCGACGCATTAGGCAGTGCAACAGATTGCTCCTCAGGTGAGAATGCTCCGCGCCACCACAAATCCGTTTTTCATACTGTCTGGCAAGCATGTGAAAAAAAGGGAAAAAACAAAACAAACAAAGCTCACCAGAGACTAATTTAGCAAGAAACCCAGTGATGAAATGCAGACCATTCATTCTTGTGCATTCCACTGACACCTCGTGACCCAGACAGCAACATAGTGTTGGCCCAGATCCGGCCCACATCTGGCCCGCATGAAATCCATGTGGGCCAGATGTGGGCCAGACCTGGGCCGAAACTGCTTGCTGTCTGGGGAAGGATTGCACTGAAACAAGTGTGTTTCTCCACAAGGCAACCAAGGGTAAAAGGCATTAGCTTCTGATTGAATCAAGTGGACTGTTGGTAAAACACAGCTGGATGAGGAATGACACTGAAAAGGTGGACATGGGATTTTTGCTGCTTTCTCTTCCATTCGTTTTATTTAATAAGGATGTCAGTGGAAGAGCCAAACAGAGGCCATCACTTATATAAAAAGGCTTTTTTTAAACAGAGTGCAGAGTGGAAAAACTAGTTAATATGAGGCGAATAGGTGAAGTACTTAAATTGTATAACAAAACAAACAAAAAACAAACAAACAAGATATATATATATATATATATATATATATATATATATATATATATATATATATATATATATATATATATATATATATATATATATATATATATATATAATGCTTTGAATAATTACAGTCACAAGTGTGATGAGAATCTTGCTTTATTTCACTTGTTTACATTTATTACAGTTTATCCATGACAAGATTTTGCTGGACACGCATCCCTGATCAAATTTAGTAAGTGTGGGAAACATGGCTGGTGTGCTGTTAGATAAGAGACTGCGTGGTTGTACAAATTAAGGTTTAATTGGTCTGTCTAACTGGTTTTCTGTCAGTCCTCTAACCACAAGGAGAAAAATGCAACCTTAAACATGGCATATGTTTCGTTGATCCAGTAAGAAATACATACATAAATAAATAAATAAATAAAAAACCTTCAGCTGAATGCAGTTCTTACAGGCCTATAATCTTGTTAAATGTGGATTTTAAGCTGTTATCCAAGCTGTTAGCAAGAAGACTTGAATCACTCCTCCCTCAAATAATAAACACAGACCAGACAGGTTTTATTCAACAAAGGCTGTCATATCAGGAGAATGTTAAATATAATACAGTATTCACAAATATCCAAAACTCAAATGCTTGCTGTTTCCTTAGATGCAGAAAAGGTGTTTGACTGTGTTGAATGGACATACATGTGTGATGCGCTGGGCAAGTTTAATTTAGGTACAGACTTTATTAACTGGACCCTACACTGTGAACCAAACTGCTTTTGTTATTACCAACGGCCTCCACTCTCTTCCCTCTGTCCCCTCTCCTTTTTGCCGTTAATTCTGGAATCCCCTGCAGAGACTATTAGAACTCACACTGATATCCATGGGGTTGAGATTGGTCAGTTAGTTCATAAAATTGCATTATATGCCGACAATAAAATTCTAACTTCTATCTACAATTTTCACAGTCATTAAAAAAATGAATAAAACTCTTTGAATGAGAAGGTGTTTCCAAACTTTTGGTCTGTACAGTATATGGATCTCTGCATAAACAAGATTATCCCTGTCTTTCGAAAAAAATAATGAGCTCACTGGAAACTATTTCCAGTTCAACTTCAGTTTCGCTGAACCAAAACAGTGGATTTAAATCTCTGTGCCACTTCAGGTGAAGTGCAGAAATTCATTTAAGAGGTCTTTCACTTCATCCTTTGTAATGCAAGTCCAGAACATTCAATTTAATGCTCTCCAGACTGTAGAGGGATTTTGGGGATGTTCATTAGCCTGAGCTATTGCCAGTATCATATATATTGTTAATAGTGAACAAAATTAGGTGTAGAGGAAAAATGCGCAGTGACACAACAGCGACAGAGAGATGGGCCATGGCTGAAAATCGCCTGAAGTGAACGAGCACTAAATAATGCATTGGGCATGCTGAAGAGGCACCCTGCATTTAAAGAGGCAAATGTGGATGAAGTAGTCTGGTGTCATGGTGATGACAAGCTTTGAATGTTAATGTTCGGCCAATGAATGTGGAGGGGAAAAGTGCAATCCGGCAGTTTCTGATAAACAGCGAATGAGGCACTTTGAGATTACAGGCTAATTATTAATTTGCCTCAGTGTTTGAAAATTAAAATACTTTTCTGACCCCATTTTGAATTGTAAACTAAGAGGGCAAGCCCTCTGTGCCAGTGTCACCCTGGGTAACTTTATACACAGTCGGATGAACAAATAGAAGCTGGCATAATCGTTAACACTGCAATAATTAAAGATCTTTACTAGGAAGGCCAAAAGAAGTGTCGGGATCCAGTTCGGCTGAACTCTGTCACCCACAAGGAGATGAATGCAATGAAAATGTGCAAAATCATAATTCCAAGATAGTCGTATACTTATTAACATGTAAGTATACACTTATACTCGAACGCATAAATTGTGTGGGGTGGGAGGCGGGATCTTAATGGTTGTTTTCTTTAAAAGGAATTAAAGTATTTACTGTATATAGATGTAAGAAAAAAAAGAGCTCAGATCACTTTGTGCATGAATGTGGACATCGGCCGACTCTGTCAAAAAATGATGTGACTCAAACTGTCCAAGAGCCACACAGGGAAGTACAGGGAAGTTTACTTTCCATTTTGAAAGGCAACTGCCAATGCAAATTGTAGACTGTGAGGCAGCTTACTAGGTTTATGATAAAATAAATCTAGATCATTTATTTTAAAATAAATGGTTCTTAGTTAAAAGGACCAAAACATTAGAAAGGTAAGATGTCTCTGTGACAGACATGGAGGTTAACCTCCCACGTGAACAATGCTATTTTTTTCTTTTTCTCTCAAGCACTCTGGGAAATGGGACTTGGAAGACAGTTATGCATTTTTGGTGTTAATGTATTCGGGTCATTCATTATGTACAACAAAAGGTTTTATGAATATTGCTGAGGCCTGAGGTCAGTGTTCTTGCCATAGGGTAATTATTTTTGATACTCTGGAGATAGTCAGTTTCCTTCAAACCTTCCAAACTGAATCTTTATTGAATAAGCTCAGCTTTAGCATACCTTGTGGCCACAGAGGAAATGTAGAGAACAGAATAGAGCTCTCTATTATCTGACTCTCTGTGAATACAAGAGCATTAAACACAAAGCTTTGGGTCATTTTTTGGCTGCCATCTTGATCATCATTTTCTGGCTGCAGTGATCACATGGGATATGTTTGAAATGTCATTCTACAACACTTCTCAAAATATTTGTGATGGTGTATCCCACATTTAAAGAAAATTCTAAGCTTCCTATCACTGTTTATAAGTCCTGTACAATAGGTTTAAATCCATCCAAGTTTAAAAAACATTGTCATTTTGTCAAAATATCATTTTAAAATTACCTCAATTCTCAGAGATCCCCAAACGGTTCGCGCGAAGCTGTTCAAAAGATTCAGTTTCCTTAATCCCCACCTTTCAGTACCATACTGTGTTCTGATTGGTCAACTGACATTTTGAAAATGACACTGTCAGTTTTGATTGGTTGTTCCGCACACAACTTCATGGTAAACAATGCATTAGCATCTTTTTGGGGTGAATTATGTCTTATTCCTCTTATCGCGAAGCAAACAGTAAAATAAAATATAAATTGTTTTCATATGGATTACTTTATCACAGAATATCTGTTAGCAGCACTTGTTTCACTTCATTTTAATGACGTGTTTGTAAATGAAGATCAGCAGCGCAGACAAAGGCTGCAGACAGCACACATACTGATAAGACGCTCGGGAGAAAACAAACACATAACTTCATAATCATAGTTCGCGTTTTGATTCGGAGCTGCTTGTTGGTCTAAATAAAGTTGGTAATGAACCCTCTTTTATGGCCAAAAGCTTTGAAAATCCCACCTTGTACTCACCGAGATTAGAAAAGCAGTCATCAGTGAAATGTTGTCAACACAACAAAAGGGATTTGTTGTACTGCTCTGGTATTGTGGTAAAAATTAATTTTAGCCATTGGTTCTTCTTCTTCTTTGGCAGTGAAAATAAAACAAATGGTCTCCTCGACATGATGCTCTCACACCAAACAGAGCGTCTGTGTGGGGGGGTGGGACAGGTCAGAGTAGTTTTGTTTCTCCCAAGACGGTAGGCGGAGATTATTATGCAAAGTGTTCCTAGTGACGTACATAGAGATGGGCAAAAGATTTGAAATCTATAACGACTCATTTCAGAGATTCAGAGTCGACTTACTTTAGAAGCCAATAACTTTATAAATCGTGTACTTTTTGGTTTAAGTACTTTGCACATTGTTTACACTGATGGACAGCTACATCATACACTGTAATACAGCTAATTTTTGATTTCCCATCTGTGTGGTTCTTTAAACATGTTCCAGCAAGAATGATGGTTAAACTGAAAGCAAATCAAAGCAAGACATTTTATTTTAAACTGTCATTGTTTAAAATGAAATAGATAAGATGTCACTTTTTACAAAAAAAAAAAAAAAAACGTGACATTCAGCCAAATATGGTGACCCATACTCAGAATTCGTGCTCTGCATTTAACCCATCCAAAGTGCACACACACAACAGTGAACACACACCTGGAGCAGTGTTCATCATTTATGCTTCAGCGCCTGGGGAGCAGTTGGGGGTTCAATGCCTTGCTCAAGGGTACCTAAGTCGTGGTATTGCCGCCCCAAAATTCAAATCCACAACCCTAGGGTTAGGAGTCAAACTCTCTTACCACTAGGCCACGGCTTCTTAAGACTTTAATATAGAGACCAATTCTCACTATTAACTAGTTGCTTATTAGCCTGCCAATTGTTAACATACTGACTGTTTATTAGCATTTATAAAGCATTTATTGTACATTACCATATTCTACAACCCTTATTCTACTCAATACCTAAGCGTAAAAACTATCTTAGGGGAGAGCGGGGCACAGAGCAACACTTTTCAACTTTCTCTCTTTGTGTACATCCAAAGGGGGTTCAGAATATACATAATTTTACATAAGTAATTTTACACTTGTCTAGTATAAATATGTAATTTGTTTCATAATTACAGTGTGTACATTTTTCTTTATCTACCCTCAAAAATCTGTGCAATTGGAATTTAAAACTGGTTAGTGTATTCTGCTAGTTATCAAACTAACATTTTAAATATTAAACAATATTTTAGTGTTTTTATTTTATTTTATTATATATATATATATATATATATATATATATATATATATATATATATATATATATAAAGTTCTACATAGTTTTTATAATTTCAGTTTGAATTGGAGTTATTTTAGCACAAGTTAAAGGGATTGTTCACCCAAAACGCACTAAGGGTATGCTTAATTTATGACATTATATAAGATTATTTTACTGATTTTTTTTTCTTTCCTTTTTTTTTTGTGTGCAAATTTTACTATTTTTTTATTTTTATTATTATGTTTAAGTAACACGAATCAATAGCGACCATTTGATGCAACTCTTTTCAAGTTAACTTGACAACCATCTTGTTAAAATGCCTGAGCAGCTATTTTCTTGTGAAGTGAACTTTTATAGTGAAGTAAAGCTCCTGTCTGCTTGAATTGTGTAAGCTGACACATGGCCTTTTGCTGAAATCTGATCAGCATATGAAATGTAGAGTACATATCTCTTTGACACATTGGAGCTACAAAATCAAATTTGGGTTTCAAACCCACTGTTTAGAACTGATCGTTGACAATGTAATTTTGCAAGAGATGAAATTCGCTCTGTTTGTTCATAGAGTTTAGCCAGTATTCAATACATCTAGAACATCTGAAGTAGTCATAATTTAAATGTTAGTATGAAATGCCTTTCTTCTATAACAGCTGAGAATATCTGTCACTGGAAAAGATGGAAAACTGGAATTGTTTGCCTTTGCTCATGAAATCTTGCATAGTTATGAACTTAACACATATGAGAGAAGATTAGAAAGGTTTATTTCTTCCTATACCCTGACTTTTGACCGGTTCTCAAATGTAAAAATGCTTGTTTGTACTGTATTTTAATAAGGCTTTGCATTTTACATGGTGTTAGTTCGACAGCTGACAAAAGCTCAGCACCTTGAGCATATGTGCGGGTGTTCAGTATATAGTCAATTACTCACATGAATGCACTGGGATAAGTACAAGTTTTAATCAGGGCTATGGTGACTGCTTTAGTTCCTGCAGGATATAAGGGCTTGCTGGAACTCCATCCAGGCTCATTTCCACCACTATTTGTTACCTAAACTAGAAACAGGCATAATCGACGGCAGATTCAACGGAATTCTCCCTGTGGACACAAACATAGTGCTTAAGCAACACTTAATGAATCCACCTCTACAATGTGTAGAGCAAATGGAGATGCTTCTTTATTGGCATTTAGGAAGAGGAAACTTCATTTCGCTTGTTCGTAGTATTGATCGACCACAATCAAAAACAGTTAGGGACTCCTCCTGTTCAAAGTGAGCTCATGCTGGGCAGATGTGAAGAATAGCTTGTCACTGGAATCCATTAAGGAGATTCCTCAGAAACACAAGCTTTTCCTAAATAGCCATCAACTTCACAGTTAAGTGCTTATTACTTTGTTTCTTTTCTCCCCTGGCTCTTATGACACTTGAACATTAATTTGATTAATGTTTAAATCCACCCTGACTACATGCAGCCACACAAGAAAACTTAGGAGATTCCTTTGTCATCCATCAAGTTTGTTGAGTTGTTTATCAATATGTTGGCCCATGAATGTGTTGTACAACCCTATGAAAAGACTAAAAGGCCTCCTCTTTCTTCTGTGAAATTGGTGGCTCTCTGGGAAAGTCATCGCCACAGCAGGGGAAGCCAATTACTGTCTTTTCAGAATGACAATCACATTTAAAACAGCATTTACTTAAATTAAACAAGCTTTTTGCAGTGACACTTGATTTATGATATTTCAAGTGATACTTTTAGAAAGTGAAAATAAACAACATTTTTTAAGAATCGGGCTGAAATAAAGCAGCTTTTGCAATTGCTTCTATGCAACTTTCTGCTGCTAAATGGGAGATGCAGCAACTAATGCAGAAAGCAGCTATTTGTTGGGCACTGAGACATCTAACAATTGCAAATATATGATTTGCTCTCAGGTGATTCCTCTCAAATGCACAAGAAGGAGAGTTACATGAAAGTTATGACAGTGAAGCCATTCTCTTATTTGTCGAAAGGTAGTTAATGGCCACTAGGCTCTGTATTTTGATGGAGCTAATGAAGTTGAGAGCAACTAGCCTGCTGTACCCTTCAGTGATGCTTTCCATTGAAGATAATGAAACCATAGGGGAGACTGTAAACAGGATCTAAAATGAGCCCAAAGCCTGTCAATGAACTAAGAGGCCCTGTGTTTGTTAATTAGTGTACATCGCACATCCTTCAGGCTCATTAAGCATGTGTTTTAAAGGGGTGACACAGATGGGCTAACAACAGTTTATATTACATGTCTGCATTGTAAAACTGTGAAAACGTGTGCACATTGTTGGACTTAGAATAATCCAGGGATATCTGATAAATATCAATCAGTCCTTTGGGTAAATGACGATTATTATTATTATTATTATTATTATTATTATTAATATATTTTGTATGAACCAGTTCACAAAACCAGTCTAGTCTGAACAGTTGTTCAGTAATTGCTGAGAAAATATCCTAAAATAAAGATCAAGATGTTAAGATTAACATATTGCTTTAGAAGTCAATACGTTGTTTCTAATAAGTCCTTAGAATTTAATATAAGTCTATCACTGCTCTACAGTATAGAAAATAAATTTTACAGCTTTAAAACTCTGTAATTTTTTCTTTTCATGTATGGAAACTTTTAACATCCTAGCAAGCATTAGTAAATATGTTGTTGTTTATAGACAGTATTCATGTTTTGCTGGTAAGATCATTGGTCTCTTTAAGTAATAATTGTGTTGATTATTCAAATCTATAGGCACAGGAGAACATACTAATCATCTTGCCTAAAGCAGAACACAAACGTGCACACATAAATTCTTAACCTTGTTCTAATGTTATTGGTATTAACTAATTCTAATTAAATGTCTTTGTACAGATTTATGTTTTAAAATTTCACCCAGAGTACGTTTATATATTTATGATAAATGAACATGGTTTCTCTATTCATTTGTTCCCACATTTTCCCCCTTTAAATGTAGAATACATTTTAGAATAACTTTTATAGATGAATCAAGATTTTTTTCACGAAAACTGTAGATGCACAGTCAGTGAACCCAATATCCGCACTGCAAAAAATGGCTTATCTTACTTGGTATTTGTGTCTGGTTTCTAGTAAAAATTAATTTAGCTTTTTTCCCCCTTGAAAACAAGACTAAATATCTTAAGTAATTTGGCTTATCTAGTAAAAGTATCTTGATTTAAGAATTGTAAGATTTTTGACTAGAAAAGAGACAAAAATACAAAGTGAAAAAAAAAAAAAAAAAAGGTGCAGAGATGCGCTCTCTTCATAAAGCACTGAGACGTGGCAAAATCAAAAGGAGGAAACACACCAAACTAACAAAACACTTTAAAGGCAGACACCCAGATAAAATGAATGAGTTCAAGCACCTAAGTTTAGTTGTGTTTCCCATACATTGATTTATTTTTGGCTGCCATAATATCAAAACTGACCGCCACAAATCGACTTTCCAAAATGCTTTGACATGAGCACTGCATGTGTCAAAGTCAAACCCGGTGTGGGTGTTTTTATATCACTGTATTTCTGAAGGAAATTATGGATATCATTTTCACTTCATCTTACCTGCAATGCCCGATTTTCACTGGTATTGGTACCGAATACTAAAATTTTGGTACCGTGACAACACTAACACAAACGTCATGCATCCAGGCCAGTAGGTGTCAGTATAGAATTGAAAAACCAAACAAATATGAGCCAAAAATAAGGCTAGTTTGAGATTAGCAAAATCTGTGTAGAACTGATCGCCAGTGATCACTGCAAAATGCATGTTCATAACAAATGTGCCCGAGGGTGGTCTGCCTTGCTCTGATGTCATGGCGACGAGAGCCAAAAATCTCTCACGACAGTTAATCAACCATGCAGTTGAGTGCAGTTGCTCACCCCCAGCTGTGCTGACCAAAAGCACAATGGGAAATGACTCGCTGATGACACAATGTAATGCTCATTGGTTAAAACAGACGTTGTGTGGCATTATTTTCTAAAAAGTTTATTATTTTGTATATTTTTTTAAATCTGATACATTGGCATTATGTGTTTAAATTATGCATGAATATTCCCAAACAACATGACAGTGTGATCTCTGAAATATGTGATAGTTCTATTTGAAAACTTTTAAATGGAGTAAATAGCAAGCACTTTGAGTGTCTTGATCATCATATTTGTTTTCATATAAAAGCAACAGAGCTGAAATTATGTCATGTTTATCAGGAACATAGCTCATGAGTGTGTGAATAAAGCGATATCCACTTTTGATGTAGATGTCTGTTCTACTTCAAGAGCTCAGAACGGTCCGTCTTGACTGCACTTATTTCACTCCTCCCCTCATTGCAGATGCCTACTAGGTGGACTCTCAAATGAGCCTATACACTTACTGAGACAGTCCACTCTTTTACATCATTAGGGGACATTATGTGAGCAGTTGTCCTCACTCTTAGGTCACAAGGAATTTTCGTTGCAGAGTTTGAACAGTTATTTTCTTGCAATAGATGCCAGCTTGACATGTGCTCTTCTCTCGTTGACCACTACTGTTGTGTAGACCCCTCTATGTTCAGTTTTGGCTTTTCTTTGTTGCAGTCCAGACAATGTATTAATTGAATCATTCTCATCATCTGTATCCATCTCAGAACAGGTAGTGATCAGTGTAGATTTCGATTCAATCTTGTTTTAACATTCAGAATGAGTGATTCTTGATTTTGCCTAAGTGCAATTTGCTGTTATTTTAATCCCTGAGCCTTTGTTGGAATATGGTTGTGGTACCTGACGATCCTGACATTTGGCTACTTGTCCAATCCACTGTCGTGAAGGGAAACCAAACCCATTCTTTACAGTCTGTGAGCAAATGCAAATATGGAAATGGTTGTTACATCATGACTGCACCCATGTTATAAGCGTGGTCAGTACTGTGTGGTTAACTATACCTTGATGTTCCATTCTTGTGCATCATCTAGATGACCAGCAGATGCCTCACCAGTGTCACTCTTCTGTTTTATTCACAGTTGCACATTACAGATTCACTTCTTTGTCAATAAAGTGCATTGTGGCGTCAAGTACCTGTAGTTGCCATTTCTCAAATGTCCAGTGGTTTCTCTTGAGAATGACTTGCTTTCCTTGCTCAAGCATGATTGTCCTGCATGCACTGCACTGAGTTTTCTTGATACAATGGTTCTTCTTGAGGGTAGATTATTGGAAGAGTCTCCCGATACAGTTTGAATGATTATCTTGGTCTAGCATCATTTACTATATTAATTGGCCTATAAATCAAGTTTTTTTTTTTTTTATAATTTTTTATTTACCCATAAAATTTCACACTCTATAACTGTACAACACTTGTAATTGCAAGTAGATTGGCAGATATCTAAATAGAGTTTTGACAGGAGGTGAAATGTCAAAGACAAACAACTTCTGTGGTAATTCAATTCAGTTAATTTTTTAATTTATTTTTTTGTTAACAAAAATCTGTTGGCCAACTCTTGTTATACGATCCATCTAACATTCCTTCATTGCTGTTACCCATCTTTGGCCAGGATTGCTAGATAGGTGATGCAGACATCATCCCAAGTCTTAAAGGGGTCATATGATGTTGCTAAAAATAACATTATTTTGTGTATTTAGTATAATGCAATGTGTTTATTTGCTTTAAGGTAAAAAAATATATATATATACACAATGTCTCCATGACACAGTGGTGGCAGCAACAATTCTACAGCGAGAAACAAAGTTATGCCTTCCTTCTTTGTGTGGACATTTGGGTGATGTTATGCAAATCTTCCACATGGTTAGGGTTAGACATTAAATAAATCTTTATCCCTTTTAACAAATTAATAGCTACATGTTAAATGTCAGTACCTTTTGAAAAGTTAATGCCAAAGGGACAGCTTCTGTATGTTTAAAAAAAAAAAAAAAAAAATGTTGGAGTCCTAATACTGCTCTTGGCTAATGTGGCCCCCAGCCAACACATTTGCTAGTTCTTTACTTTAGCTTTAGCTAGCTCTTGCAGTGCCCTACAGGACACATTTAGTGTATGTCCTGACATACTTTGATGCATAGAACTCAGCAGAACCAGGAATTGAAGGTTCACTATCTTCCTTTCATTCTGTACTTTAAAATAATCTCTAGCCACTGCTAAATTGCCTGTTGTTTGCAGATCCTTAATCAAAGTTTACATGTATATCCATGCTCGGTCCCACTTTATATTAGGTGGCCTTAACTACTATGTACTTACATAAAAATAAGTACAATGTACTTATTGTGTTCATATTGTATTGTAAAACACTTCTGCTGCTATTGAGGTGGGATAGGGGTAAGGTTAGGGAGAGGGTTGGAGGTATGGGTAAGTTTAAGGGTGGGTTAAGGTGTAAAGTATGGGTCAACAGTGTAATTATAAATGTAATTACAGAAATTAAATACAGATGTAATTACAAGTAGTTTTTTTTTTAATATAAGTACAATGTAAAAACATGTATGTACACAATAAATACATAGTACTAAATTATTAATTAAAATGTAAGTACATAGTAGTTAAGGCCACTTAATATAAAGTGGGTCCCGATGCTTTTTGCTGACACTTTTCTACCAAAGTGATGATAAAGTTTACTGATGACCTAGCACCTGAGAGCTGGATACGGATGTGTAACTTCTACTGCATGTGTGTTATTGAAGCGGAATAACAGCACAGTCATCATGCATAATGGCACCGCTTGGATCAGTCACCAAGGTATACTTTACAGCCTGTTTACTGGAAAAGTTGAAAGTACTTTATACACCTCTCAGACTTTTTGAAGTTCCCACCGAGTCACTTAGGTTTAGTGGTGGATATAATGAATGAGTTCATCATGAGTTCATGAGAGATGAGAGAGATATGTGCATGTCTGGGGATCTTCCGGGACAGATTTAAAAACCGCTTGATTACTTACCCTTGGTTGCTTACCCTCCTTGTGAAGGGTGTCAATGATTGTCTTTTGGACAACTGTCAGATCAGCAGTCTTCCCCATGATTGTGTAGCCTAGTGAACCAAATCGAAAGACCATTTTGAAGGCTCAGGAAACCTTTGCAGGTGTTTTGAGTTGATTAGCTGATTGGCATGTCACCATATTCTAATTAGTTGAGTGAATTGGTGGGTTTTTGTTAAATGTGAGCCAAAATCATCACAATTAAAAGAACCAAAGACTTAAACTACTTCAGTCTGTATGCACTGCATTTATTTAATACCTGAGCTTCACAATTTGATTTTAATTACTGAAATAAATGAACTTTTCCACGACATTCTAATTTATTGAGATGCACCTGCAATCTCAATTGTAAAGCCATGTTGGCCAATCAGAAGCCTGAAAAAGTTATTTGTTTGCGTCAGTTGTCTGTGAGGGGCTGACGCGCTGTTGTGTCTTTATTTTGTCTTTAAAATGTCATTTGATTGTCCGCCGGTTCCCGCCTCCTTCTTCCCGATGATTATGAAGTTTGTACATACACGGAGATAACAGCACATGTTCCAAAGTCACAAGCCAAAGTCTCCGGTTTCACTGTCTATACAATAACAATGCAACCAGAATTATTTCTTCACCTTGTGGAGACCTAGTGGGGGAGAATTACATACATTTTCTCCTCAGTGCATGTTTAAACAATAAACCCTAAATTGTACATTAGGATAGTTTAAAGGTGTAGCTATAAAATGCTAAATAAAATGCTGTTAATTTACTCACCCTCTGACCATCCAAGTTGTTGGTGATATTCTTTTCTTCAGTAGAACAGTAAAGAATATTTATTTTATTTTATTTTATTTTATTTTATTTTATTTTATTTTATTTTATTTTATGTATTTATTTATTTTTCTAAGCTGAAACCATTGTTCAAAAAGTGTTAATTCAGTGGCTAACAGCACTTGAGAGTCAGAAAACGAGGAATGTAGATTCTTAAGAGAGAGCAAAAGTAGAAGGGTGCTGAGACCATGGCTGTTCTATATGCAAACATCAATGTCTTGAACTTGATGTGAGCTGCAATTCAGTGAGATAAAGAGAGGTTTAATGTGTGGTTTAAAGGGCTTAAATGAGCCCTTTTGGGCTCATTTAAGATCTGTCATGCTGCTGCATTCTGAATAATTTGTAGAAGTTTGATTGTGCACGATGGAAGTCCTGCCAGAAGAGCATTGAAGTATTCCAGCCTAGAAATGACAAGGGCCTGGACAAGTAATGCATAAAGTTCAGTTAGGAAGGACCTGATAATTCTGATGTTGAGCAATGCACATCTGCAACATTGAGTGGTTTTTGCAATTAGGTCTTTCAAAGTCAGTGGATCAGCAAAAATTACACCAAGATTTCTGACCGATTGGGTAATTGTTGATGAACCTAGCTGGATGGTAAAATCATGCTGTACAGCCTGAGAGGCAGGAAAGACGAGAAGCTCAGGCTTTGCCAGTTTGAGCTGGAGGTGGTGTTTTTTCATCCATGCCGAGATGACATCTAGGCAGTCTTATGAAGTGAAATTATTCATCTATGTAAGAAACTGAACATTATTTACATTATAACCTGTAATCCATACCCTTAGGCAAATGCTGAAATCGTATTATTTTCTTCAAACAAGGTCTTTCGGACAGTTAGTTTCAATGAGCTGGTTCAAATAATAGATTCACAAGTTTGCTTACAAATCACCCAATAATGATGTGAAATGTGGATGTTATACATGGCTAAATCATATAAAGTGATTAAACTATGGTCATTATTAACTTTTTTACACAAACCATGAGAAAACACTAAAACTCCTTAATTTCAAGTGCTATATAAATAATTAACTAAATAATAATTAAGTGTTTCATATATATATATATATATATATATATATATATATATATATATATATATATATATATATATATATATATATATATATATATATATATACATATATTAGTTAATCATCTCAGTTAATGACAGTAAAGAATGGAGTGCCACAAGGATCCGTCTTAGGCCTTTCACTATTTTCAATATACATGTTGGCCCAGGGTAATTTTATTAGAAAATATGGGATTAGGCATGGTCATACTCATGATACTCAACTATTTATTTCAACACGAACAAAATAAACTTATTTAAGCTAAAAGAGAGAGTTTAAAATATAAAATATTGGGTAACCAATCATTTTCTCCTATTAAATTTGGGTAAAACAGAGGTATTACTTATTGGACTAAAAACAGTACACAGAATCTCTTAGATTACAATTTGCATCTAGAGGGATGTACTGTTACTTCATCTACAGGCAAAAATTATATTTGCTAATTATATTTCAAGTGTTACAAAAACAGCATTCTTCCATCTTAGAAACATCACCAAGCTATGAAACATGATACCCATTTCTAATGCAGAATAGTATGCATTATTTTAACCCTCTGGAGTCTAAGGGTATTTTTGGGGCCTGGGGAAGTTTTTCATGCCCTGACATTTTTTTTTTTTTTTTTTTTTTCAGTTTCTTATAAATATCCAAATGGGTAAAGTCTAATCTCACTGTAATCAGCACAAACTGGGCTATAATAATATGTGAAATGCATGTATGTACATGATTGTGTTTTTGAGAAAAAAAAAAATGTTTATGCGTGGTTAGTGAAAAACTAAAAATGTTAAAACACTTGAAAAGGCCATAAAACACATAAAGAACAATGGTTCCCAGGGTTATTGAGAACTGGAGCTTGTAGCCTAGAATTTTTCTTTCTAAATTATGTGAAAATCATCTTGTTTACTCACTGCACTGCTAGGTGGTTGCCTTACCTTCAACAAATAAGCAACAGTTAGTCCAAAATGCTGCTGCTAGAGTCCTAACCAGGTCAAGAAAATTTGATCATACTACCCCAATTTTACAATTTCTACACATTATTTATTTTTTCTTCCTTATTTTGTCCCAGATTTCTCAAAGCTTCCAGAAGTTTGAATATTCAGTGCATGTTGTCATGGCAGAGCAGGGCTCATCATGCAAAATTCATACCTCTTGATACAAACAGAGAAATTGCACAGTAATGAAGAAACTAACATTTCACCAGATTGACTAAGATTATAAATAATGGTGGGAGGTTATCTTTAAATCTTCACTGAAAGCACTAAGGTGGTACAGTGTAAAACATAATTCTGTGCCCGACCTTTTTTGTATTTTCTAAATGCATAGCTGTAAGAAGGGTTTTAGAAAGGTCCAAACTGAGCTTGTTTGGGAGCATATGTGAATTCACTTAAAATACTATCAGGAAAGTCTAACCAAGTTATTACATTTATTCAAAATATGTACACATTAATTTTTAATCCTATGCTTAATATGCTGAAAATAGCACCGGTTGAGTTGTTTACTTCCCTGGAATGTTTGAATCTTACATCTCATTTTTGACCGTTTAAACTAAAGGATACTGCACTTCACTTTCGGCTTCAGAGAAAATTAAAGATTTGATTAGCTATCTCAGTCATTTTGACAATGTCTAATGCTGTTAGAAAAATACCTCAATGGTGGAAACAGTTTATTTAGTGGGTTTAGAAAAAAAAAGTATACTTAAGTACAATTATTTGTATGTACTTTAGTATAAATAAATATATTTGTGGCACACTATAAATAGGGATATTTAAAGTTTAAATAAAATATTAATTGGAACAACTAATTTTGTACTAAATGCATTTTGTACAAAGCAGTGTTGAAGTTCAACTAACGTTTGATTAAATATACTTGTTCGTGCTAAAGTTTAAGTATTCCAGTTATACTTAAGTACACTTTAAATATCCAATCTTTTATTTAATTTTTGAAATGCAGAATCAGCATAAACTTCACATGCATTTTGGTGACACTGTAAACATACATTAATATTATACTTATAGCAAACTATGGTCATACTATCCCTTACTTTTAGTGATTTTACAATGCGCTTCATTGGCATTCCAAGCAAACTTGAAGTGTGCTAATGGCACAATTATTGTCTGCTTCTAATGCAATAAATTATCCGTTATAAATAATGACACAGTTTAAGAAATTTCCTTTATTTTTTTTCATCAATGACAGGTCAAATTATGGACTTAAAGAATGTGAATCGCCGAAGAGTTAATGTACTGTAGGTGCAGGTGTGTGGAAATAAACGTGAAATGGCCTGTATAGAACACAAAAGTGAGTTTAACTTAAAGCTGTTGAAGTCAGCTGACACAACATTAAATATCATCTGTACAATGTTTTGCTTCCCTTTTACATGACACGCTGCAGGAAACAATTCAATAAACCATCATAACATTAGTTTTATTCTTGTTCAAGCACTAAAACACAGACAGTTCTGTTAGTTTGTGGAAGAATGTGAATGTACTGCTTATGTTTCAGTGCATACAGAAGGAATAAACCGAACCGTAACTCTCATAGCACTGAACAAATGTTAATGTTAAATGTAATTAAATGTTTTGGTGGTTTGATGGTCTTGGAGTAGGCTGCGCACCTGATTTATGTAACATATTAATTAAAATTATTTTAATAAATTTTGTTACATTTTGTGTAGTTAACGTCTCTGAATTTATTTGACATTTTAACTTTGTGTGTAGTTTTGAGAGCTGGTCAGGACAAAACCAGTCATAAGGGTCTTTTTCTTTTCTTTTCTTTTTTTTTTTTTTTTTTACATTTTTGAAGCACCTGAAATCTGAATAAAGAAGCATTCCATTAATGTATGGTTTGTTAGGATAGGACAATATTTTGTTGAGGTTTGAGGATGCAAAACATATAAATATTTAAAGTTGTCAAAATGAAGTCCTTAGCAATGCATATTACTAATCAAAATTGTTTATATATATTCACAGTAGGAGATTTACTTAATATCTTCACGCATGATCTTTACTTAAAGGGATAGTTCACACAAAAATTAAAATTTGATATTTATCTGCTTACCCACATGTAGGTGACTTTGTATGTTCAGTATAATACAAACGGAGATTTTTAGCTTAAACCGTTGCAGTATATCAGTCTAATAATGTAAGTGGATGAGAATCACATCTAAAACATACAATAAATAAATAAATAAAAACATAAACAAAACCAAATTAAACCCTGCGGCTTGTGAGGATACACTGATTTTAAAGTCAAAAAAACTATCAGTCTGTGCAATAAACTGAACAGTATTTATATTGTTTATTTTTTTATATTTTTTTTTACCTCTGATTCACACAATGTCCTAACTGTTAGAACTCTCTTGAGCACGTCCTGTTGTGCGTGTTCTCAGCAGCAGGCATATGAGGCATCTTCTTCTTCTTCTTCTTCTTAATTTATGATGGATCTCAGGCTTATACAGTAAGTGCACCGCCACTTATCTCTCAAGTGGACCATTGACACTCCTAAGTGAGATTGAAGATTTACATTTAGTAATTTAGGAGATGCTTTCATCCAAAGCGACTTACAAATGAGGACAATGGAAGCAATCAAAATCAACAAAAGAGCAATAATATACAAGTGCTGAGACAGAATGTTATCCTTTTAAGATAATATGCCCACACAACAAAATTAATAGCCAAATGAACACAGAGACCTCAATACTTGGTAAAGCATACACAATGATGGTAACAATCAGGGAAAAGTGTTTGAGTATGAATGGGTTATTTTGATAGTGCACGATGGGAAATCTGGGATCATAACTTTGATATTTATTTAAAGAATCCTTGAAAACATAACGAACGGTTCCAATAAAATATACTTATGAGCTCCAACTTTAATTTCTACAAACTTAAATTGAGTACTAACAAAGAATTGACTTTTTTTCCCTTAACTAAATTATTTAATGTAGAAACTACATTTGTTTTCATTTAGAATTTACTTTACCAGAAAACTATTTTTATCAGTGTACTTGGCAGAATGTAGTTGCCAGTACATACTTAGTATATCAATGTGAATTGGGATTCAGCTTCTCTCAGTTAAATTGTTGTTGAACCACTCTATTCCTCACTCTCTTTCTCTTTTCTTTTAAGCACATGCACTGTGCTAAATGCTAGTGTGGCGTTAAGTACCTCAAAGTGTGAAATGGCTTGTAAACAAATTAAACTAATGTGTGGGATGCAATCTTGCTGCAAAATGGCTGCTGTGAACCTCTCCAACCTGTTGTCAGGCGCCTGAAGCTCAGAAGGTGTCGAACTTCTGATGAAAAAGAAACATGGTGATGCATATTCAACACGTAGCCTTTGAAACGGCAAGTCAAAACACAATGAAACATTATCATTTAAAAATTAAGCAGATCAGTCAAGTGCATTAAACTGCACTTAATTATAATTTGATTAAATTTTATATTATTATTCTTGGTACAAATAATCTTAGAATCCTTTCATGAAAAAGAAAGAGAGAGAGAGAGAGAGAGAGAGAGAGAGATAGAGAGAGAGAGAGAGAGAGAGAGAGAGAGAGTATTTAACCGTTATCATCATGTAATATTTATTTGGTTTACTATGGGACACACACTGATCCATAATAGAGAGTGGGGGCACATCTCAAAAATATATCTAAATTACGGCCTATGCTCTCAATGTCAAATGCAGAACTGTTAATCCATGCATTTATGACCTCAAAGTTAGATTTTTGTAATGCTTTAATAGGTAATTGTTCTGCACGCTTAGTAAACAAACTACAGCTAGTCCAAAATGCAGCAGCAAGAGTTCTTACTATAACCAGGAAGTATGACCATATAGCCTGGTCCTGTCAAAACTGCACTGGTAGTGATGGGAAGTTTGATTCTTTTCCGCGAACCGGTTCTTTCGGACGGTTCGATTCAATAAACCAGTTGAAAAAAAAGGTTCAGCAGTTCTTTTACGCTCGTTGTAATGACGTCATTGGCGATGACGTAATGGCGTCACGTCTATCAATCATTCAAATATATAAAGTCAGTAATCATAACTTTAGTCAGATAAAAACCTCATAATCATGAAAAGTTTACATTTGAATTTGTAAACGCGCTCATAACATTAGTACAGAATCAGAATCAATCACCAAAAGAATCACATCGGTTCAGACATTCTGTGAGTCAGTTGGCGTCACGCTGAATCGCGCATGCGCAGTATCATCAGTTCATCGGTTCTCAATTCGGACGCGTCCGACAGAAACGATTCTCGGTTGAGTGTACTGATGATCCGAAAACCGATGCAACCGGTTCTTGACTCGAGAACGAGAATCATTCTAACCAGCACGTGCTGCAGTTCAGTTTCATCAGCTGCTCTACTCGTGTTCATGTTCTGTTTACTACAAACTCAATTTGTGAATGTGTCATCATTAACTATAAATACAGTACAGATATCTCATAAATCATCCCTTATTCCTATTAAAGATAAGAGTCTTTAGAGTCTTAATTATTGTCCAACTTCCCTGAAAACCCATTTGGCCTATACATTGTATACAATATACAGATTTGAAACATTCATCTAAAAAAAAAAAAAAAAAAAAAAAAGTTATTTTATCACACTTTCCGATGTTTAACAAAATACTTAAAAAATTACATGCATGCGCCGTATCATCAGTTCATCGGTTCTCAATTCGGACGTGTCCGACAGAAACGATTCTCGGTTGAGTGTACTGGTGATCCGAAAACCGAAGCAACCGGTGCTCGGTGCTCGAGAACGAGAACTGCTCCAGCAGTGGGCGTGTTCGTTCATTATCTGGCTCGGCTTGGTGTTCTTCTTCAGTTCGGCCTTCACAGCAGTTCAGTCAGTGTACTGTTTGAGTAAATGAATTACTCCGGGATACTGGTTTATTCTGACTCAGAGTGAGTGTCTGTCACGTTAAAAAAGTTAACAGCTTAAGTCATTTGTGGATTAATGCTTATTGGAGACGTGAACCGTTTCAAACGATTCAGTTTGATTTGGTGAACTGGTTCAACCGGTTCACTAAGATGAACCGGTTAAATTGAACGATTTGTTCATGAATCGGCCATCACTAACTGGCTCCCTATTAAACATTGTATGGATTTTAAAATATTGCTTAATACTTATAAAGCCTTGAATGGTTTAGCACCTCAGTATTTGAATGAGCTCCTTTTACATTATACTCCTCTACGTCCGCTACGTTCTCAAAACTCAGGCAATTTGATAATACCTAGAATATCAAAATCAACTGCGGGGCGGCAGATCCTTTTCCTATTTGGCACCTAAACTCTGGAATAACCTACGTAACATTGTTCGGGAGGCAGACACACTCTTGGAGTTTAAATCTAGATTAAAGACCCACCTCTTTAACCTAGTTTACACATTACATACTAATATGCTTTTAATATCCAAATCCGTTAAAGGATTTTTAGGCTGCATTAATTAGGTAAACTGGAACCGGGAACACTTCCCATACCACCCGATGTACTTGCTACATCATTAGAAGAATGGCATCTACCCTAATATTAGTCTGTTTCTCTCTTATTCCAATAATAAAACCTGTTTTGGCCCAGTTCAGGGCCAGCTAAGGCTGATTAACTTGCTGGGATTCGGGCCGGTTATGGCCCATGTGTGGCCCGAGTCTTAATCCAGTTCTGGGCCACTTCAGGGCTGTCATTCTTTGCGGTACTTGGGCTGAGGGGAAAGACATTGTGTGGCCCGGATCTGGGCCAGAAGACATTTGCTATGTGGGCACTTCCGTGGTACCATTTTCAAGCTGTAATTAGGATAAGCTCCCTCTCAAAAAATAAAATAAAATAAATTAAATTAAAAAATACAAATAAATAAATAAATCGAAACAAATTTAAACATATTTAAATCTGTGGTTTGAGAACGCTACCACTAAATGGATTGCTCATTTTTACAGCCATAATCACATGATTTCTACTATTTTTTATGCCATGTTCAAGGCAAAGTCAGAGGCGGAGATACTCAAGTTGAAATCCAGTCAATCTTATATCATGATCTAATATCAACAAAAAAATATGGTTTAATTTCCTATTCCAATTATGGCACAAAATAAATAAATACATAAATAAATAAATAAATAAATCCATGAACACAAATTTCAACTATATTATCTGTATCACCTGCATATTATCTACATGTATATTTACACTCATGCCTTCTTAGAAGTGGGCACTTTGGTCAATGTGATTGATTCAACACTACAGATGTCTCTGCCACTCTTTGAAATTACATAAATTGACACTTCTCCCTGATGTTGGGGTTCAGTCATCTGGACTGTTTATGAATGTTCAATGTTCTGCCTTGAGTGGATTCCAAGCACAAAAAAAAAAAATTAAATTAAAAAAAAAAAAAAAAAACTTGTGTTATGATAAAAAGTCCATTACCTTATTTTTGGCTTTTTGCCAAAAATGACCAGCAATTTAAATTGCTTGTAAATGCCCCATTATGCAATGTTAGCATGAAATACAATTAAATCCTTTTGTCAACTTATTGTCTTTATAATTAGCACAGATTTTCTATTTCTTTTTGGAACTGATTGTAGGCCTTATCGATCTGAGCTGTTGCAGCTCAATGTCCTAATTGCAAGAAAACAAGTTGAGAAAAGATTGAATTCAATGATGGAAGTGAAAGATAGGCTGGTCATTTCTGCCTGGAACACAACATGCTGGTTAAGTACAGTAGGACTCTGGGTATTCCAATTTGTCTAAAATGCAGAATGTTTTAAAGAAATTAACAAAAAACTTTCAAACAACTGCATTTCTTGAACATTTTTATTTATTATTTTAAAGAAATGGAAACATCAGGAACCACTGCACATGACATGAAAAGGCCTGCCGACGGAGACAGGCGTAAAAGGTTTAGGGTGGATTTAAACTTCAGTCTAGCATGTTGAGCTGAGCAAATCTATTTGAGCTGAACAAATCTGTAATATATTTTAGGCCATCCTCAAACCATAGCATCAGGTCACAGCCGTCAGACAAAACAGCATTGTATCCTCAGACAAAAATCCTTCAGTTCTCCAGAAAAGCATGTAGAACTATAGAAGATTCAGTTATACAAGGCAGCCTCAGACCTAATTGATGTTTTACATTCTCTCTTGAAATGTTTCTGCTTCTAAAACTTCTAAATTTCTAGGTCACAGTCCCTTCAGAAACATAAGTAAATACCCCATCTCACCCGAGGCTCGTTGGAAAACATGCTTGTATCTAAATTTTTGCAAAACATAAAAAAAAAAGTACCTATACATATAATTCACTGACATGAGCACTTAGTGTGACAGTAAAAACTTTTCACACAAAATAAGATTATTTGCACAGATTATCGATTAATGAATTGATTAAAAGACTTCAAGCTTAAAAGAAACACGCTTAAATTGTATAGATGCTTCAGCAAATGTACTTTTATCTCATGTTTGTTTCTGTTAACACTCTTTAGGTTTATGGTTGGATTTTTATGTAGGTGGTTATTTTTAAACACGATAGAGCACAAAACCATTTACAGTAGCTTCACTCACTGGATACTTTCTTCCCGAATGCACAATCCGTACCAATGTGATAAAATTTCACAAGATTCATAAACTTCTCTTTTGGTGAAAATTTATCACACTTTTAGTGTCACTCACTGGACAGTTCATTTTTAAAGTGTCATGAACATGCAGTTTGCCAGCTAGGGTGACAAAATAGCCAGAAATGGCTCTTGCAATGGCGGTTGTTTGCCTGTCTGTGAAGTCCACAGGCCAATGGACAATTGACAGCCTAAAAGTGTGGACTCATAGGAGGACTGCAATGAGTTAGGGTGGTATTTAAAAAAAAGAAAACCTCTGTAAAGGCTGTTTCGTTTGATGCTGTTTAGTCTGATTACCTTTGTAATGTTTTTCGTGAGACATTGTTTCTGGTATGGTGGAGCACCTGATGAAGTTCTGAGAATGTTCTGAAAAGAACACTGTTCCAGACAAGCTTGCAGAAGCAAGAGGCCAGAGGTAACTCAAAGATTACAAGCTGACTCTCTAGATATTACTTTGCCCCTTCATCCTTCAATGCTCTCTTGTGTCCTTTAGCCATCAAAAGGATTGCTTGCAATACTCTGCAAAGGTAACAGACTTCTTTCCCTTGGGCTCAGAGCTTAAGTCAAATTACAATAACATATTCTGACAGCCTGAGCTGCATGCACGCAAGAAGACCATTTCGGTAGTACTATATCAAACATGTTCTTAGATCACCAAAAAAAAAAAGAAACATTATTCATTTATTTTTGTGTGTCTGTGTATACCTCCTTGATTTGTAATGTCAACCGAAGAGGAAAATAATTTAAGAGATCAAAATGTAACAAACATTCGTAGTCACTGAAAAAAGGAGACGAGAACCCGGTGAACATTTAAACATAATATAATTACAAAATTAACACAAAACTGAAAATAGCACCAAAGTCATCCAAAACATCATAAATCCAGACTTGGTCCTCTCTCATCCTTCACTGTCATGACTCCTCTTTTTATCAATCTGGAGCTCCTCCGTGAGACTCGAGACCGGTCTGTGGTGCAGTTGTCATTATCTTTCACTCCACAAACATTGCAAAAACAAGCCTAAAATAATGTGGACAGGTGGGACAAAATACTTATCTTTTTTTTTTTTTTTTTTTTTTTTTTTTTAAAGTAACATTTCATTTCATAACATTTCAACAGTTCTTTGTCTGAACATGCAGTGATTTTTGTGATTTAGGCTACATGAGTCATCTGGTGAAATAAAACTTTATGATCAGTTTCTGTTCTGCAGCTGTGGAGTGAAGACAGATAACTGATAGATCCAAAATTAGCAGTTTTAGTGCATAAACAAAAACCTAGCATGCAGCAAGGATTCTCCTGTTGTGTGTACAAAAGCTGATGCTTGTCTGTTTGTGATTAGCAGCAAATTAATTGAATGTTTATCCACATAATATATATATATATATATATATATATATATATATATATATATATATATATATATATATATATATATATATATATATTCTTTTCCTTTGTCAAGTTTCTGATTTTCCTCGTCTATGAACGAGAAGCAACGAGGAGGAGCTTACTAGAACTGTGCCTCACAAAGATAAATTGTACCAGAGTACTTGTGTTTCCATAGAAACATTTTATCCTCATTATTGTTGAAAAAGGGCAAAGGAATAGAAAAAAGATGGTTGTATCCTTCTTTTAAACAGTAAGGATTTCCACCATTTTTGCAAAGGAACCCTAATATGACACTTTAATTTATGATTCATTTCTGAGGCTAAAATTTATTACAGACTGATAAGAAACATACTTACTTACTCTTTATTTTATGTCTAGTCATAATTTTCTCCATAAAGGACCAAATATTGCACCTTCCAACCAGTCTTTAAGCATTTACTTCGGTCCAGTGCAACAACACTTTGGCAATGCCCAAGACAACTGGCACAAAAAGAAGGGTCTGGAGAGAGAGGTTTGCCTGCCAGCTTGGTACTGCCAGCCATGCATCACTTCATAGTTATTACCTAACCTAATCTGGCACTGTGATGAATCTTGCATTCTGTTCAGGTCGCATATAGCAAAGGCTTGTGCACGTCTTAAAGATGGTTGGATGATTACATCATGTCAAAGCCCTTTTGAGATTTGATATGACACATTGTACATGGACACACTGTAATTAAAACAAGATGTAGAGTTAAAAAAATCAATGTCTAGTTCAAAACATGTTAGAAATGTACTCGTTGTCTTCATTTTGGTTTCATCTAGTTCACAAAAAAAGATTTTTTTTTTTTTATGATTTCAAGAACAGCTTATTAAAAAATAAATAAATAAAAAGGTGGCATAATCATTGAGTGTAAAATAACAACATATATCCTTACATCTTGAATACATATAAGTGTACACATATTAATTATTAATCAAAATAATAATAATGATGATGATTATATATGTATTACAAATATTATACTACTTTTTTGGGAGTTGCAGCACAACCCAAAACCAATTCACAATTAATGTATGTGAAGTAAGCAAACAGTCACTGACTATTTGAAGAAGAAGAAGAAGAAGAAGAAGAGTAAAAAACAATGGTAAAACTTTCTGTGAAGCCCATATTTATAATACATTATAAGGGTATTCTTAACCCCTTACTAGTAACCCCCCTTTTTTGGCATGGAGACCGAAATTACATACCCAAAATAAAAAGGTTTCTGCTCATGATTCTTTCTGACTAGATACATAATCAACCTTTGTTCACAAAGCTGACACTTTAAAGTTTACTGTTCAGGAATCAGAATCACTCAGACTGTTATGATAATAGAGATATATAAGCTCAAACATAAAAACAAAAATAAAAATATGAAAAACATATGTTTTAAATGTATTTAAAAATATGTTGATGTAGGAAATGAGTTTGAAAACACAGTGTAGCTAAGGCCACAAGTCTTCCAAGACTTCATAAAAAATTTCATAATCGAATCTGTAAAACTGTGAATTTTATGAAATATTTTCTAAGGCCATGTCATGTGTGTTTTTAGAGAAGGCTAATCAGATTGATTTATGGCCCTTGTCATCGCTATAAGATCTCACATGTAAACTTTCCTGTGCTCTTTGTGTATGTATCACTGTTGAAAACTGCCCGAATCATGATTGTATTGTTCTCACCAAACGGTTCTTTCACACCTCCGCCAAGTATGACACATTATCCGCATTATTCTTTTATCATTATTCTTTTGTTTTTATTCCACCTTTATTAGCCTTGATTGTGGTTTTTCAGGCTTTACAAAGCAACAAAGCAGCGATCTCACTTCAGTCTCTCTTTGCATTTAGCCCTTATTTATCAAAAGTCTTACTATAAAAATACAACAAAACATTTTCTTACGACCTTACGTGAATTATTGAGACAAAAATGCATTATGAAGAAGAAAAGCACCTGCTATTAGTAGCATTGGTGCTAACGTTAGCATCAAGCTACATCTGACAATTTATGAAATTATTAGTACACTTTTACTCAAAACTCACTTTAAACCCCGATCGAGTGTTTATAATAACTTCCTTTAGCGATCAGGGGTGGAATTTGGTCGTTTACTGTTGTAAAAATATGTTATTTGTAGCCTTTTTCATCGCTGCACAAGTTAGCATTTCCGATGTACATTTTCGATTTTTTTTATAAAAACGCCCCAGATCTCAAGAAATTCTCATACCAAGCTTTACTATCGTAATCGCGGGTTTATTATTCGGATATTTTGTGTGTACAGAGGTGTTTCAGTGTTGTTTTGGCCAGATAACTACCAGGAAGTGTGCAGGAAGCATGTGACACGATGGGGCGGTGTCCAGATATGAAACTCTAAGATTGATGTTTGAAAGACCCAATCAGAGTCTGAGTCACACACCGCACGAGCTGTGACTACTGCACGCACACACAGATCGCTGGGAGAGGGTGTTTATCATCTGATCGCGTAAATCCGTGGAAAATGAATAGAAATGACGATTCTGTCTGAAGAAATATGAAGTAAACATCAGTAAATATATCCATATATCTCCGCAGATATGCATCTTTGGTCTGTAAATCCTTATTGACGCTGTTCAGTGGGTCTATGTGAACACAAATAAACCGCTCTTGACATGACTGAATATGAGTGAGTTGTGAATTTCTATTCAAAATGTGGCATAATACGGATTTATTATTTTGCACTCCTGACATAAATCACTAAATATCTGTCACTGCAACAATGTTTTATCAAAATATTGGTCAAATATCGAAGCTTGAGTCTTTAAACTTTCCATTGATGCACAGTTTGTCCAGATGAAGTAAGACAGTGATGTTTAATGTGCTGTGAAAGTGAAACAATAATAAACTGGGGCCGTCAGCGATGTTTGCACGCAAAGGGGTTAAAGCTTTATAATAAATGCATAATGCATTATGAAAAAATCTTAAAATATGTTATAGCAACTCAAGAATAATCATAACAACAATTTTAATACATCATAACACTTACGTATTTGTGGTTTATGTTTTTATGTTTAATGGTATGATTTATAACACACAATGAACACCATATTAAATCTAATTCATGTACAGTATAATATACTGTATCATATATTGACATTGTTTTTTAAGATCTGCAAAGTATCTTACTACAGCTTGTGTGTGGTTAGTTGTTGACTGTTATTTGAGTGTTTCCTGTTAATGTTAATTAATTGATGTGAGCTTAATATTCCAACTGAAAAAAATAAAATAAAATGTTTTATATGGTTAGATTTTATTTTGATGGTCCCCTTAATCAATCGACTATAAGCAACTCTGCAACGACATGGCAACTAAAGTCGCGGTTACGTATGGTAACCCTCGTTCCCTGAAGGAGGGAATGGAGATGCCATGTCGGTGACCAAGGCAAAATGGGATATCACCTCGATAGACCAATCTACTTCGAGTGTAAACTAAATGAGCCAATGCACATTGGCATGCAATTATTGAATCCAGCAGCAGGTGCAATGCAGCTCAGGAGACCCGGCAGCTCAGCAGTTCTACAGCAACCAGGCGATGGGACGTGGCGTCTCCGTTCCCTCCTTGAAGGAACGATGGTTAACATACGTAACCGTGATGTTCCCTTTCAGTCAGTCACTCTCGACACCATGACGGTGACCAACGCAAAATCCGCAAATCCTACCCAGAGGAGGTATCAGGAGCAAATACACATTTACCATCCGTTTAGGTGTATATGGAGAAGAACACCACTCAACGAACAGGTTCCACTTCAAGGCATAAGTGTGTCTCGTAGACGGTGATCTTGCGGAAGTGATGGTGTCCACTACCTCCTGGCATAGGTCACCAAGAACCTCTGCTTCCCATCCAGGGACCAGACGTGGAGTTTTCAAAGGTCTGGATGCAGGTGCCAAACGGTGCCCCGTCTCTGAGTCAGTAGATCCTTCCTCCCTTGCCAACGAGGGGCTGTTGCGAGGATCACAAGTTCGGGGAACCAGGTCCGAGTGGGCCAATACATCGCCACTAGCAAGATTTGCTCCTCGTCCTCCCGGTCTTTGCACAGTGTCTGTGCGAGAAGACTCACTGGGGGAAACGCATACTTGCGTAGGCCCCACGACCAGCTGTGTGCCAGTGCGTCCGTGCCAAGAGTTTCCTCGGCCAGGGAGTAGAACAACTTGCAGTGAGAGGTCTCTGGAGAAGAAAACAGGCCTACCTGAGTGGTTCCAAACCATCTCCAAATCAGCTAGACCATCAGGGGATGTAGTCGCCATTCCCCTGGGAGCATTGCTCGAGACATCTCGTCGGCTGTACAGTTGAGCAGGCCCGGAACGTGAATGGCGCTAAATGACCTCAGAATCTTCAGACTCTAAAGGCGGTGGTGGGGGGCTAGTTGCGACGGGAGCACAGACCACCTTGTCAGTTGATGTACGCAATGGTCGCTGTGTTGTCCATTCAAACCAGCATATGCTTGCCTCGTAAGTGACCTTTGAGACGGTTCAAGTGAAAGGTACACTGCTAACAACTCGATTGATGTGCCACTGCAGCTGCAGGTCCGTCCAAACCCCTGAGACTTCATGCCCATTGTACGTGGCCCCCCAGCCGGTGGCGGAGGCATCTGTGTAAACCACAACATGCATGGAGATCTGCTCTAGGGGCACCCCTGCCCAGAGAATCACGAGATCTGACCACGGGATGAGGGTTTGGCAACTGGCCGGTGTATCTTCCACCTCAGGCCAAATCCCTGTGCTCGCACAACAGATCCATAGCTTGTGCTAGTATCAGCCAATCATCTAGATAGTTGAGAATGTTAACACCCTGCTCTCTGAGTGGAACAAGAGCCCCCTTCGCAACCTTCATGAAGACACGGAGAGACAGGGACAGCCTGCAGAGCAGGACCTTGTACTGATATGCCCGTCCTTCGAATGCAAATCGCAGAAAAGGTCTGTGGTGCGGAAGGAACGATACATGAAAGTACTCATCCTTCAGGTCAAATGCTGCAAACTAATCTTGGGGATGGATGCACCCGAAGATGCGTTTTTCTTCATCAACATCTTGAACGGTAGCCGACAAAGGGCCTTATTAAAAACTTGCAGATCCAAGATCAGTCATAACCCACCTCCTTTCTTGGGTACAGTGAAGTAAGGGATGTATTTTGCATTATTGACACACTGTTTTCCTAATGAATGTTGTTCAGTTGCTTTGACACAATGTATTTTGTTTAAAGCGCTATATAAATAAAGGTGACTTGACTTGACTTAAAACCCCGTCCGAATCTTCTTAAATAAATGGTGGTGATGCAACTACTGGTTATAGCCTCATTAAACCCCTGATGCTTGCAGCCAGTTTGAGGTCTGGAGGAATTAAGGGTTTTCTCATAACTGCAGGGCTCTATAGCCCAGAGCTTTGCTTTGGCTAGTTAAATGCACACATGGTGGGTGGTGCATCTTGGTTTTGCTTAGTGCTAAATGCCGAACAATGTGCGCTGCCAATCAAGATAAAAAATAAAAAAAATAAAAAAATAAAAAAAACATACCACCTGCCTTTGATTTAATGTTTGCTTAATGCTATTTTAATTCATTTATTCATACTAAGCACAAGGTATCAAAAGTTGTGATGGACTTCAGTAATGTAAAAGTTTAGAGTTCAAAACTCAAGGGCAGAGAGTTTAATATACACCCAATTACCAAGAATACACCTCAGGGCATGAAAACATTGAAAACATAGGCTACAAGTAATGAAGCACACCTTCCATCAGGGGATAAAAGATAATGTTGCCCTTCATGGTCCAACATGAGAATGCTGACACAAGTTAATAGCAGCAATTGCTAGCAATATATCTGATAAACACAACCAAGAGTCTCTTTTTCCCTCAAACCTTCGATTCAGTTCCCTCTCACAGTAACCTACCCTATTATTTTCTCTTCATGCTTAAAATGCTGAGTTTAAACATAATGCATGGTTATTTATTATTATTATTTTTTTTAATTTACTATGTAGTGTTTTAAGAATTATGTAAACTTCATTTATCGGGTTGGGAACTGAGTTATTGAGTTTATTATTTTTTTTTAAATACCTGAACCGAATAACATTTAAAAATGTAACTGGATAACATAATAATAATAATAATAATAATAATACATAAATAAATAATTAAACAAGTTTCAGTTCTTTTAATGGTTCTCACACATGCATTCTCTTACCAATGTTGATGGAATATACAGCACTAAAATGCTTAGGCAGAGCTTCTTCAACTACTTATTTAATAGTATCGCAACACCGCTACAGAATCAACAGCAGTACAGACACTACAATCGAGTTAAGTCTGACTGCAAAACGAATTATTTCTATGAGCCAGTTATTTTCAGTGAATCAAGGCCATACATTGCAACCAGTCAGGTCCAGTCAATATTTGTATTTAAGTTTTGCTGCCATCTTTGATGTGATA
>NC_068375.1:1165546-1188662 GCF_023724105.1 Carassius gibelio | reverse complement strand
GAGGATAACCAGCTACGGCTGAACTCATAAGCATATAACATATCATTTCGAGTGAAAAAATTAAGAGAAAATCCAAAAAAAGTCAAAGATACAAGACTGTGTACATATTGTAGATCATTCTGGTGAATGATCGTGTTTGCATACTGTATGGACACTATGAGTCACTGTACAGGAGGAAGTGCGTATGCGCATTAGTTCTCCCCACGCTGGGGGCATTCCCGCCTCGGAGTTGAAGTTGCTAGTTTAGCATGTTGCCTGTGGCCGTGTAAGTTGATTGTATGCAACAGTGGTTTATATAATAAACATACCTGGTTTGGATTTATGGACTCCTCACTCATTTCTACATGGTGTCAGAAGATGAAACGGATCTATCGCCTGTGAGTTACACGTGCTTTGTTTTATGTCTCGAGCGGAGAAAACTACTGACGTCGTTAAAGTTACTACTGAAGACGTAATGGCGGATGGATTTCGTAGACCAGACCCCCTCGTTTTCAATGGGAACCTCGCAGAGAATTGGCGGATTTTTGAACAAGAATATGAGATCTTCATAGCAGCGGTGCACTCTGACAAGCCTGCCAAAACAAAGGCATATATCCTCCTCAATCTCGCAGGAGCGGACGCCATCGAACGGGAGCGTTCATTTGTTTACGCAGCAGAGGTGAGGGCACCAGGTGAAGAGGGAGTCGTTATCGTTCCAGCTGAGTTTAGAGAAGACCCTGAGTGCCTGAAACGAAAATTTCGTGAGGTATGTAACCCTCAACATAATAAAACTATGGAGAGACACAAGTTTCATTCACGAAATCAAAAGCAAGGTGAAAATATTGAATCCTACATCAGTGACTTGAGGATCAAAGATAACAGTTGTCACTTTGGAAACCTGACAGATGAACTTATATGTGACAGAATAGTATGTGGCATCAGAAATGACAGTATAAGAAAGGCTTTGCTACGTGACAGCGAATTAACTCTACCAAAAGCTATCACAATCTGCTGCATATATGAGATGACTGAGGAAAGTAATAAGACGCTTGCCATGCTCCAAACAGCCACCACTGTCGACGCAATTCAGCCAAATTCCGGCGGGTGGCACCAGAGGTCAAAATATAAATCTCAAGCAGGCAAATACGAGACAAAATCCATTACAAATTGCAGCAATTGTGGAGGTAGCCATACGGCGCAGAGAGACAAGTGTCCTGCTTTTGACCAGCAATGCCACAACTGTAAAAATTAAATCATTACAAAAAATGCTGTAAGTCCATGACACACCGCAAAGGTGAAGAAAGAAAAAGCTATGCAAAGCACAACTACTACAGAAGACCTGTACACCAGTTAGAACTGGAAAAGTCAGACAACAGCACCTGTGATGACACTTTTTATGTGGATGGTGTCGAACTTGACGACAAGTGCGTGAATTCCATTACTCCTCAAACAGAAGGAAAGGAAGAAGGATTTGTTACACTGCACATACATAACAAGCCCTTTGAAATGAAAGTAGATACAGGTGCTAAGTGTAACGTGATGTCAAAAGATGCCTTTCAACAGCTTGCTGACGGTGAGCGACCAGTGAAATGCAGCAAAGACACTAACTTAGTGGCTTACGGAGGCAGCAAAATAGAGACTAACGGTATTGACCCTGCCAAGACCGTGGCGGTCACAAACATGCCAGTCCCTCAGGACGTCCCAGCTATGCAGCGATTCCTTGGCATGGTGAACTATCTTGGGAAGTTCATCCCAAAAATAAGTGAGACTGCAGCGCCTCTGAGACAGCTCACACACAAAGACTCTGCGTGGTGCTGGTTTCCACAACATCAGCAGGTGTTCGACCGTCTCAAGTCATGCTTATCCAGCGCACCAGTCTTATCCTACTACGATGTGAGAAAACCAGTTACTCTCACCTGTGATGCGTCATGTTACGGTCTTGGTGCTGCATGTTTACAGGAAGAGAGACCAGTCGCTTACGCATCTCGCATGCTCACTGACACAGAAACACGGTACGCTCAAATTGAAAAGGAGCTGTTGGCGGTCGTGTTTGCACGCACCAAATTTAAGGACTACTTATATGGAAAGCCCACTGTCATTGAAACTGACCACCAACCTTTGGTCACTATCCTAAAAAAGCTCATCCACACTGCTCCTGCCCGACTGTAAAGGATGTTACTACAGTTACAAGCCTATTACATCACGCTCATCTACAAGAAGGGTAAACACATGTACCAAGCTGACACCCTATCACGAGCTCCAAACAAAACTGTCTCTCAAAGCCCAGCGGCAAACAATACATTTGAGGTGATGTCCATCAGCTACATTTCAACTAATAGACTAGAGGAGCTCCGGACCCACACAGCACAGGATCAGGTGCTACAGACTCTCAGTACAATCATTCAACGAGGATGGCCTGACAAAGAACGCAGTGTCCACCCATCCATTCGTTCGTTCTTCCCTTACAGAGACGAGCTGGTGGTGGAAGATGGAATAGTTATCAAAGGGCCATAAAGCAGTAATTCCGCACTCTCTGCACCGAGAATACATCAATATTGTACATAGAGGTCACCCAGGCTTAGAGTCAACCAGACGCAGGGCCAGGAGCACCAGACCACATCAGCAAAAGGAACCTTTACAGCCACATCCAGTTCCAGCGCTGCCATGGTCTACAGTGGCAACTGATATGTTTGAGTGGCACGGACAACAGTACCACGTGCTGGTAGACTCGTACTCAGGGTTGTATGAAATCGACCTTCTCCGTGACACAACTTCAGCAGCTGTGATCACAAAGCTGAAAAGACACTTTTCTGTTCATGGAACACCTCACACCCTCATCAGTGATAATGCGAGGCAATACACAAGCCAACGTTTCAAGGATTTCGCCGAGCAGTGGGACTTCACCCACATTACCAGCAGCCCGGGGTATCCACAGTCAAACGGACTGGCAGAGAGAGCAGTCCAAACTACTGATGGAAAAATCTCACAGAGATGGAACCGATGTGTATCTCAACCTGCTTAACATAAGAAACATTCCCCGTGACCAAGCATTGGGCTCGCCTGCAGAACGTCTTATGTCACGACAGACACGCTCGACTCTTCCTGTCAGCACCAGACTGCCAGAGCCAGCCCCAAAGAACACAAAGCGGGTCAATGCCCAACTCAAAAATAAAAGACTCATTCAAAAGTGCTACTATGATGAATCAAGCCACCCACTACAGCCGCTTGCAGAGGGACAAGTCGTTAGGATGCAGACCATCAAGGGACACGACCACTTGGGCACCGTGAAGGAAGTGTGCAAGGAACCACGCTCCTACATCATCGAGTCCTACGGAGGGACCTACAGGAGAAATCGCCGCCACATCCTCCCTGTCGCTGAGCCACCACCACGACAGGTCGACCCTGCAGACCTTGATTGTCAGTATGCCGATCCAGATGCACCAGTCAGTCCCCCATACACACCACACACACCTCGAGAGACCCAGGTAGCACCTAGGCCCACCAGTGTGCAGCAGAGGCCTGCTGTTCAATCTCCAACGAAGGTAACACCAGGTAACACACTGTACGTGACGCGGGTCGCGTCTGTAGGCCTAATCCAAAGTATGAACAATAAATATTTTGCTGTTATGGACTGCAAACCAAAGACATTTAAAGAAGAAATATATATATATAATTCTGCAGTAGGTTCTTTGGGAACTAGAAAAAATTTTTCTAGTGAAATTCTTTTCAGTTACCACTCATCAATGCACTGAATTCACATTTGAATGTTGAAATGTTTGAATGTTAAAAGTACAATTTCATAACATACAAAATTTAACTGTCATAGTGTTGAAAGTTAATGCCTAGCCTTTTATTCAGTGTGCCGTAGAAAGCACAAACTAAAGAAAGGGGATGTAGATCATTCTGGTGAATGATCGTGTTTGAATACTGTATGGACACTATGAGTCACCGTACAGAAGGAAGTGCGCATGCGCATTAGTTCTCCCCACGCTGGGGGCATTCCCGCCTCGGAGTTGAAGTTGCTAGTTTAGCATGTTGCCTGTGGCCGTGTAAGTTGATTGTATGCAACAGTGGTTTATATAATGAACATACCTGGTTTGGATTTATGGACTCCTCACTCATTTCTACACATATTTTCATTTCGAGTGCAGGAACTACTCATCCCATAAACCACCACGTCCCATTTAATTCGACTGAAGCCACAACCGCGAATGAGGAAACAAGCTTTTTGAGTCAGTTCCAATTCTGATGACGGCCGCTCGCGCAAACTTTTTCCTCCAGTGAATTTTATTTTATATAGTGAATGTAGTGAATTTACAATCGTGTAAATAAATAGTGTTTTATATAGGTATTGTGTATTGATTTTTATATTTATCATCGTGTATTTTATATATTGTGTATGTGTGTGAAAGTTGTTAACAATAACGTCAGCAACATGGTGCAGTGCTTTGTACCTGACTGAAATCACAGCTCGTCAACACATGTCGTTGGCCTTACACAAATGTTCAGTAAATGCACAAAAAGGTATGCCTAGGCTAAATATTGTTTTGTCAGTTGCATTATAAAATGCTGACTCATACCATGAAGGCTACAGTACCCTAGCTAAGTTAAGTTACCAACCTTCCTGCAAAACTCTCATGGCACCCAAGGAGATCATGATTGCACTGATAAGTCTACCGTGCAAAAATGCAACACAGGTTTTTATTTTATTTTGTATTAATGATCTTCAGTCTTCACGGAGCTTCATGGGGTTTAACCAGATGGTTACACAAGCTCCACCTACTGTCTAAGGCTCCACCAATCAGATGCAACACTGTGGAATTGTTCAGGATTTGGGGTAATGAAGTACTTAGCCAAGACATCGCGAATAAAAGGCATTTATATCAAAACAAGGTTAGTGCCCCATGATCATTTTACGTTTATATGAGCATATACTATCGCTTTGTACAGCCGTAGCTGGTTCTACCATGTATGGTTCCGTTTTTATGGCTTATACCCCAAATGTCAATGCAGAAATTGCATTGAATTTTTACTTCCGGGACCAGCTGTGGGCGGGACTGTGATGCTCTATAGGCGCAAATTTTCTGGTATTTTCTGTCTGGCTTTAGCAACGCCTACTGCACTTTCGGAATTCTTTATTTTCTTTTTTCTGCTTGTTTGTGAGTTTTGTTACATTTATATTTTTTAATTAAAGTTTAATTATTTTAAAATTAATATTGTACCTATTTGGTTAAAATTGATTCCCTATTTTCATTTTCGAAACTTTTTTTTGGTTGGTCCGATCGATTGTGCAGTCGATTTTCGAAAGAAAAGTGACAGCCCTATTGTCCACTGAACAACATTTCATGAAGCATGTTTAGTCCAACGAAGCAATAACGTTGTAATATGGATCATAATTCCTTTGTTTACGTTTCATTTCTTCAGCGACAGAACTGTTTGCGTCCGTTATGGAATAACTCACAGTCGGAAACTGCGTCTTGGTATTAAAAACACGGCATGGTTTTGCAGTGTACAGTGTCACAAACAGAATGTGGCGATCTACCGGAAAAAAAGAATGAACGAAAAATAGGCGGAAGATAGTTTATTTGAATTTGGCGCTCTCTCGTGACGTGATCTGACGCACCTGTCATCTGATGGAGGCAGAACTTACAGTGATCACCTTTTCCTTTTTAAACAGTTTTTATATATGTGTTTTATGTTGAATGTGAATGTATCTGCATGATTACCAAAATGTATTTAACATTGCTTCTGTATGCCAATATATGCATGTGTTTTCTTAGAATTGCTGTGTGGTTCAAAAGGGTGACACCTGGGGGGAAAACAGATGTCTGAGTATGACCTGAGGGGGTCACTGGGCCATATAGTGGGGGGACAATGTCTGAGGATGACCTGAGGGGGTCACCTAAGTCCTAAATGTGTGGGAAGGGATTCACAGAGAATGTGTTTTATGTTATCTATGGAAAATTTCAGCTGTTCAGTGTGTGTGCAACCTTGGAAGAGCAAAGGGATATAAGGTAGAGGACTGCCCTCTTCCTGGGTTGGTTTCACTCTGCAGGAACTCAGTGTTGCTGTATGACTGTCTGACCTTCTTTGCAAAAAATAAAAGCTTTCTTTTTAATTATACCTGAGAATGAGTCTGTCTCTTATGCTGATGACAGTTGATTTAAATTTTGCCACGACAGTGCAAATCAGCCCAAATCAGCTCGCTATTACTGTATGATCACGGCTAGAGTTGGGTCCGAGTCCACCTTTGTCGAGTACGAGTCAAGACCAAGTCCTTAAACATCAAGTCCGAGTCCAAAAGGGGCCGAGTTGGACTCAAGTCCGAGTTCTTAAAGGCAGAGTCCGAGTTGAGTCTGCCCGAGTCCAAAAGTAATTAAATGAAAAAAGATTATTAATTGGTATTGTAAATTTTTACACTCTATTAATATTTTAACCTTTCAACCCATTAAACCTATGGCAATATAAAAATGTAATAAAAAATACCACTGATACATATTGTCATTGCCATTGAACATTTTTATTTTATGTCAACAGAACTAGTTTCCTGTCAAAAAAGGTTTCAAAGGTTTTATTGTATTACAAGTGCATGAAAATACAAAATAACCTGTTTTATTATTGTATCACACTATATTGTCCTCAAGTTAGCTGACATTTCAATTATATAATGCCTTTCCCCCACATTTGAGGTAAAGTGCAGCCAATATATATATATATATATATATATATATATATATATATATATATATATATATATATATATATATATATATATTTTTTTTTTTTTTTTTTTTTTTTGCATGTTTCTAATCTGTATATTGTAGATTATGTATAGGCCAAAGGGGTTTTCAGGGAAGTTGGACAATAATTAAGACTCTAAAGACTCTATTTAATAGGAATAAGGGATGATTTATGAAATATCTGTATTGTATTTATAGTTAATAGACACATTCACAAATTGAGTTTGTAGTAAACAGAACATGATCAAGAGTAGAGCAGCTGATGATACTGAACTGCAGCACGTGCCGGTTAGAGTGGTTCTCGTTCTCGAGTCAAGAACTGGTTGCATCGATTTTCGGATAGTACACTGAACCGAAAACCGTTTCTTTCGGAAGCGTCCGATTCGAGAACCGAGGAGCTGATGATACTGTGCATGCGTGATTCAGTGTGACGCCAACTGACTCATAGCGCGTCTGAACCGAACTGATTCTTTTGGTGATTGATTCTGAACTTATTCTTTGCTAATGTTATGAGCGCGGGTAAACCGGGGGCTTGAATGAAGGGCAATCTGGCGAAATGTAAATTCATTTAATAACAAATACATCGCAAAGAATTATGTATAGTAAGTGGATCATGGTTTCTGCGCTGATGACACCTAATTTATTTACTTTATATCTTCAAGACTTAAATCCTCGTATGCACATTATTGCTGTTACTGTATTTGGGTGCGTTCTTGCAAAAATTGTAGTTTAATTGTAAACTTTTTATGATTATGAGGTTTTCAACTGACTGAAGTTATGTGACGGCTGGTGAAAGGCCAGTCTGGAAACAATAGCGAGTTAATAGTTTTAATGAGAAGATATGGCGATGGTACATAAACAAACAATGACGATGAGACAGCGATACTCAGAGGGGATGGTGAAGCGGTGAGAAGTCCAGATGATGGTGGAGAGAAGGTGAGTAATCCGGATGCAGACGGCCTGAGGCAGCAGGAGAGATTGGCACAGGAACTGCGGGGAATAGAGCCGAAGGTAAGTGTCCGTGGCTGAGTGAACGTGCGAAGAGTGGATGAGGTTCTGGGGAAACACAGACATCCAAACCCAAAACAACACTGAAGCCAGACGGAGGGTAAACACATCGAACATAGAACAACGATCTCACAAACACAAGACGTGAGACAAGCCATTATATAGTAGATGAGAAATGAGTGGCAGCTGTTGCTGATACAATTAACGGAGACGCCCACAACTAATCAGTGCAGACGCGGAACACACAGAATTCACCACAAAGTGTAAACATCCCGAGATCAGTACCCCCCCCCCCCCCCCCCCAAGAACTCCTCCTGGAATTCCCAGAAGGGCCTACCTGCTGATTGTATTCATCAATAAGGGAGTGATCCAATATGTCCCTAGCAGGTACCCAACTCCTCTCCTCCAGACCGTAACCTTCCCAGTCCACCAGATACTGGAATCCTCGTCCCCTCCGTCTCGAGTCCAGAATACGATTAACCGAATATGTCGGTTCCCCATCTACGAGACGCGGCGGCGGGGGAACCGGAGTAGGCGGATTAATACGTGCATAAAACACGGGTTTAATTTTGGACACATGAAAGGCGGGGTGTATCCTCTTGTACGCAGGAGGTAGTTTGAGGCGGACTGTCACCGGACTAATGATCTTGGTGATAGTGAACGGGCCGATAAATTTAGGAGCTAATTTATTAGAAACGGATCGCAAGGGAATGTTACTGGTAGAAAGCCACACTTTTTGACCCATGACGTAGACGGGAGGCTTTGACCGGTGGCGATCGGCTTTGGCCTTAGTGCGCTCCCTCACCCGGAGCAGAGTCTTACGGGCTCTGGTCCAGGTGCGGTGACACCTCTGGACAAACGCATGAGCGGAGGGGACGTGACTTCAGATTCCAGACTGGGAAACACTGGTGGCTGGTACCCTACACTATACTGAAACGGAGAGAGGCCCGTAGCTGACACTGGCAACGAATTGTGGTCGTACTCCACCATAGAGAGTTGTTGACTCCAGGAAGATGGATTCTTGGAGACCAAACATCTCAACGTCCTCTCTAAATCTTGGTTGGCTCGCTCAGATTGTCCGTTGCTTTGGGGATGATAACCCGACGACAAGCTAACTGACGCTCCTAATAATTTGCAAAACTCTTTCCAAAATTTGGATATAAACTGAGATCCCCTGTCTGAAACCACGTCTACCGGGAGGCCATGAAGCCGAAAGACGTGATCTAAAACAGTAACCGCTGTCTCCTTGGCTGTCGGTAATTTGGGCAAGGAAAGGAAATGTGCCGCCTTCGAGAACCGGTCCACTACGGTCAAAACGACCGTCATGCCATTAGAGGGTGGGAGGGCGGTAACAAAATCTAGAGCGATATGGGACCAGGGTCTCGAAGGGACAGACAGCGGTTGAAGAAGCCCATCAGGAGGTCGGTTAGATGACTTACCACTGGCGCAAACTGAACAAGCCAAAACTTTTGAATTGAGTCTTTTGGCAGTTCTGATGTATTCTAAATTCTTGTGATCGGTCCAAACAATAAAGGGAACCCCTGAACCCTCTAACCAGTGGCGCCACTCCTTGCCAATGTCATAATTACGTTCGGCAGGAGATAATCGATGTGAAAAAAACGCGCAAGGGTGTACTTTATCGTCTGAAGCAGCACGTTGGGACAACACTGCTCCTACCCCCACCTCTGATGCGTCGACCTCCACCACGAACTGCCGTGTGCGATCAGGGGCCACAAGGATGGGAGCCAAAACGAAGGGTTCTTGAGGTTAGTGAACGCAGCCTCAGCTGCGTAAGACCACCTGAACGGAGTACTGGGAGAGGTCAAGGCTGTTAGAGGTGAGGCTAGTTGGCTGAAATTACGAATGAAACGACGATAGAAATTGGCGAACCCCAGAAACTGCTGTAGGGCCTTACGGGAATCTGGAGATGGCCAATCTATCACAGCCTTAACTTTGTCAGGGTCCATTCGTATTCCCTCAGACGAAACGATATACCCTAGGAAGGGGACCGACTGTGCATGGAATACGCACTTCTCCGCCTTGACAAAATGCCCATTCTCTAGTAACCTCTGGAGCACTCGTCTGACGTGTTGAACATGTTCCTGGAGAGATTAAGAAAAAATCAGTATGTCATCCAGGTAAACATATATAAACTGATCTACCATATCTCTCAACACGTCATTCACGAGTGCTTGGAAAACCCCGGGCGAGTTGGAGAGCCCGAACGGCATCACCAAATATTCAAAGTGCCCTCTAGGGGTGTTAAAGGCAGTTTTCCATTCATCCCCCTTCCTGATGCGGACCAAATGATAAGCATTACATAAATGCAATTTTGTGAATACAGATGCTCCCTGCAACCTCTCAAAAGCTGAAGACATGAGTGGTAAAGGATAAGTGTTCTTAATCGTAATGTTATTCAACTCTCGGTAATCAATACAAGGTCGCAGCGAGCCATCCTTCTTACCCACAAAAAAGAACCCCGCCCCCGCTGGAGAAGAGGAAGGACGGATGAACCCAGAGGCTAAGGAATAAGAAATGTATATCTCCATGGCCTCCCTCTCAGGAATAGAAAGAGAGTATAACTTGCCTTTAGGCGGAGAATTACCTGACACTAAGTCTATGGCACAGTCGTAGGGACGAGAAGCAGCCCGGGACTTACTGAACACTTCCTTCAGGTCCAGATACTCAACGGGCACGTTTGGCAAAACCATGGTCTTCCTTCTGAAAAACAGAAACAGGAACAACAGGACAAGCAGAAACCAGACAAGACTCATGACAACTTTCACTCCACAATGTGACAGTGTTAGAACCCCATTCCACTCGTGGATTATGTTTGAACAACCAGGGGTGACCTAAAACAATGGGAGCAACAGGGGAGTCCATGAAGAAAAATGATATGGTTTCTTGATGGTTTCCAGATGTGATCAGTGTGATGGGTTCTGTATGGTGTGTGACGTGAGTCAGTTCCTGGCCATTGAGTGCGGTGACATGGATGGGGAGAGACACAGGAAGGACAGGAATGTTCAGGTGATGTGCAAGTGAAGAATCAATGAAATTACCTTCGGCTCGGAGTCCAGAAGGGCTTGACATTTATGATGTTGATTCTTCCACCGCAGTCTCACCGGAAGGAGGGTCGATGATGTTGGTGAGGACTTCTCAGTGGAGATCCCACCCGATAGTAGCCTCAGATTTACTATCGGGCTGACTCTTTTATCGGGCAAGAGTAGGTGTTATGGTCAGAGCCTCCGCAGTATAGACATAGTCCTTGGGATCTCCGCCGTTCCCTCTCCCTCCGGGACAGCCGAGCTCTACCCACCTGCATGGGCTCGTGATCGTCGACAGAACCGACCGTGTTCTCTTGACTCAAGCGCCCCCTACCAGGAGAGAAGGGAGGCCTGGAAGGACTATGTTGGCGGCCCAGACGATTAAACCTGGCCTCCACCTGCAACGGCAGGTCAATGAGTTCGTTGAGAGTAGGGGGAAGATCGAGGAGGTAGATCTCCTGCTGAACACAGTCGGATAACCCATGCAGGAATCTATCCCACTGCACCGCCTCGTTACACTGGCACGCTGCCGCCAGGGTACAGAACTCGATGGAGTATTCGGTTACAGATGAAGATCCTTACTGGAGTTCCGAGAGGCGATGGGTGGCCTCCCTGCCGGTCGCGGCCCAGTCGAAGACTCTCTTCATTTCGTCCGATAGGAGGTGGAACGAGGCACAACACGGGTGTTGATTTTCCCACACCGCCGTTCCCCATAAGGCAGCCTTGCCAGAGAGAAGTGTGAGCGTGAACGCTACTTTGGATTCCTCCGTAGCGAAAGTGCGGGGCTGTAGAGCGAAATGCATCGAGCATTTGTTAAGAAATGTTCTACAAATGGTTTGCTCACCCGCATAGTTCTCCGGCGCCGGAAGTCGCGGCTCTGGCCGGAAGTGGTCCTGGGGAATCCCCGGGGTAACGGACGGCGCAGGCGGTGCGATGGGCGCAGTGGGAGACGTGAGCTGATGGATCTGCTGGGTGAGCTCGGACACCTGTGCCACCAGCGCTTGGACAGCGCGTCCAGTGTTCAAGATACTCTCCTGCTGCTGATCCATTCTTTTGACACTGTGGTGCATGAAGTCGGTGAGGGTATTGGTGCTCGCTGCTTCCATGTTGGTGAGATCGTTCTGTGACAGCTGGTGAAAGGACAGTCTGGAAACAATAGCGAGTTTATAGTTTTAATGAGAAGATATGGCGATGGTACATAAACAAACAATGACGATGAGACAGCAATACTCCGAGGGGATGGTGAAGCGGTGAGAAGTCCAGATGATGGTGGAGAGAAGGTGAGTAATCCGGATGCAGACGGCATGAGGCAGCAGGAGAGAGTGGCACAGGAACTGCGGGGAATAGAGCCGAAGGTAAGTGTCCGTGACTGAGTGAACGTGTGAAGAGTGGATGAGGTTCTGGGGAAACACAGACATCCAAATGCAAAACAACACCGAAGACAGATGGAGGGTAAACACATCGAACATAGAACAACGATCTCACAAACACAAGACGTGAGACAAGCCATTATATAGTGGATGAGAAATGAGTGGCCGCTGTTGCTGATACAATTAACGGAGACGCCCACAACTAATCAGTGCAGACGCGGAACACACAGAATTCACCACAAAGTGTAAACATCCCGAGATCACGGTTTACCAACCGTGACAAGTTATGATTACTGACTTTATATATTTGAATGTTTGATAGACATGACGCCATTACGTCATCACCAATGACGTCATTACTTCGAGCGTAAAAGAACTGGTGGACCGTTTTTTTTTATTTTAGTTTTTTTTTTTACCGGTTTATTGAATCAAATCTAGGCTGACTGTACTCTGAATATTTTCCAAAATGTTCAGTTCCATGTCAAGTCCGAGTACAAATTCACCCGAGTGCGTGACAAGTCCGAGTTCATTCAAAATTGGACTCGAGTCCGGACTCGAGTCCGATTCCAAGTTCGAGTACCCCAACCCTTCTTATTATTCTTATTTTTCTTATTCAAATTATTCTTATTGTATTTTTCTAGGGCTCAAATAAATCACTTATATGATGTCTAAGTTTCTGTCTAGTGTTTTATAATTGATAATACTGACTAAATAGTTTGTAGAAGCCTTCAATACTATTGGGAAATATATTTTCTTATATTTGGGGGGTGGGGGGTGTAGACATAGTCTCATAAAAATATTTGCAGGAGTCTAATGTTTCATGATATTTTATTCAGATTTGAAATAGAAACTCATGAGACATGTGGCTTTCAACCCATTACTTTTCTAGATTGCTCCAGGACTCATTTCATGTATTTTTATATAAAAAAAAAAATAAATAAAATAAAATAAGAGTGGTAAAAAAATTCAAGGCACTTCAGTGTCTATAACTTTTCATATTTTTGAGCATTATCAAATCTGTTTGATAAAAAGTAAAGCCCAAAGATACCACAATTATAACACACTGAAGTAGGAAACTATTACAATTATAAGTTTGGTAGAGCACTTTCATCTGTGAGTCCCATAATGGGGGGTCTGGCAATCAGGTTAATCGTACCAAGTTTCTTGTTAATAAATTTCATATCTTGGCATTATTGATCTGTACAGTATCTTACTATCTTACTGATATTACAATATAGATAAAATCAATTCTTACAATTAATCCAGAACGCGGCAGCAAGATTAATTTTCAATGAGTCAAAAATAATACACGTCACACCTCTGTTTATCAATTTGCACTGGCTTCCAATAGCTGCTCGCATAAAATTCAGTGCATTGATGTTTGCCTACAAAACTTCCACTGACTCTGCACCCATTTGCCAAAATTTGTTACTTCGGACTTATGTGCCCTCTAGAAGCTTGCATTCTGCAAGTAAAAGTCGCTTGATTGTGCCATCCCAAAGAAGCACAAAGTCACTTTTACAGACTTTTAAAATTAAATGTTCCCTCCTCAACTCAATCCGAGCAGCTGAGTCCTTAGCCATCTTCAAAAATTCAAAAACCCATCTCTTCCATCTTTATTTGACCCTCTAACTTTAACACTCACTATTCTAATTCTATTCTTTAAAAAAATCTTACTACCTTTCTAATCTTTTTGTATTCTATTTTCTTTTCATTTATTGTGAAATATTATTACAACTTAAAATAATAGTTTTCTATTTGAATATAATTTTAAAAATAGTTTATTCCTGTGATGCAAAGCTGAATTTTCAGCATCATTACTCCAGCCTTCATTGTCACTAAATTGATCATTTAGAAATCATTCTAAAAATCTAGAAAAATTATAATAATATACATTCTAATAATATCACTTTACTATAACTTTTTAGCAATTTAACACATCCTTGTGTCATGATTCTGCCCTCGTGTCCTTGATTTTTCCCTAGTCTTGAGGCAGGATCATGACAGACCCGTGCCTTGTCTTTGGGCCATGTGCTTGTGTTGTCTCGTTCCCTTGCCCCGCCCCCCTTGTTATCCTAGTCTTGTCGTGATTGTCCTATCTGTGCCACCTGTCGTGTCTTAATTAGTTCCCCTATTTAGATCTCCTAGTGTGCTCTGTCTTTCGTCGGTTCATTGTTCCACATTTGTGTTCCTACATGTGATTGTTTACCAGATCATGAGTGTCTCTATATGTTCCTGAATCCTTGAAGTCTTTGTATAACCATGAGTGTTTGTTTGTAGTTAGTGTTTAAGAGTTTGTTTATCATGTCGATCCCGTCCTGTTAAGTTGTTTAGTTTCTGCCCTAGCTATTGTTTTCCCCCTCGTGGGTTTTGTTTTCCCTTTTGTGTAAATAAACCCTCTGTGTAACCTGATTCCTGTCTGCACTTGAGTTCCTCCCTTGCCAAACCCTGACACCTTGCTGAATAAAAGTATTGATTTTATTTAAAAAAAAAGAAAGAAAAAAAATTACTGACCCCAAATTAGTGACCAGTAGTGTACGTTGTTATTACAAAATATTTATATTTAAAAAAAAATAGCTTTTGTTTTTCTTTTATTTTTAAAGTGATAATGATCCTAAAAATTCAGCTTTGCATCACAGAAATAAATGGTAATTTAAAGTATAATAAATTTAAAAACAATTATTTTCAATTGTAATTATACATCACAATATTAAATTTTTTCCTGTATTTTTGATCAAATAAATGCAGGCTTGATGAGCAGAAGAAGCTTCTTTCAAAAACATTAAAAATAGTAATGTTTCCAAACTTTTGATCTGTACTGTAATCATATATATATGTGTGTATGTGTGTAAAGACCTCTAACACTACCTTGCTCTATTCTTTTTTTATTCTGTTTTCTTTTTATTTATTATATTATTTAAAAGCCCATGCTACATGTACTGTGTTAACCTAACTGAGACTTGTTATAGCACTTATATATCATTGCTCTTTTTGTTGTTTTTGATTGCTTCCACTGTCCTCATTTATAAGTCGCTTTGGATAAAAGCATCTGCTAAATAAATAAATGTAAATGTAAATGTAAATCATATGTGCCATATTACACATTCATCTGATCAGATATCGGATCTTATGGCTGTTTAAGAAATAAAAATTATTATTATTATTATTATTATTATTATTATTATTATTATCATTAGTTGTTGTTTTTTGTAGGAAAATATTTGTAAATTATATATTCATTATAAAAATATTTGTTTATTATATATTTTTCAATTTTTTTGTCTGTCTGCTTTGAGTAAAGTAATAAGCTAACAATGGCAAGATGTGAGACTTATAATACATTATAACTATGGAAAAAGTACTTTGTAATTTAAGTGGATGCATTGTGTTCATTGTGTATTATAAATCATCATAATCTTAAAAGGTATAAACACAAATAATAAATAGTATAATGCAGTAAAACTGTATAATGTATTATAAATACAGGCTTCATAGAAAGTTTTATCTATTTTCTTTTTAAATTAAATTCCTATAGTGCAGAAACACTGCATTTAATCTTCAGAGTTTCACCCATTAGAATCTGTCTTTCTGACCTTGTGACTGATGCATTGACAATCAGGCGCTCATTCACAGCAGAGGATGTAAACATCATGAATGACATCTTTAGTGTGGTCTTAGAAAAAAACAAACAAACAAAAAAAAGACAGGCAATAAGCTATTTATAGCACAATTTATGGATATTTGCATGTAAGCTGCACCTTAACTAAATATTGTAATATTGAATAATACTGAATCATTATTTTGTGTGAAAATTGAAAATTAGTTTGTCACTGGGGCAGTACCCTCAAAGCGTATCTTATATATAAAAAAAAGAGAGTGCAAATGACAGATTTTCAGAATTTTAATCTTTGGATGAACTATCCTTTTAGGGTACATATTACTAAGATACCGTTTACCTTTTACAAGTAGGTAAAGTACAATATTGTCCCTATAATAGTACTGCCCTAGTGACAGGCTGTTGTACCCCGTAGTTACAATTTTTGTAATTCTTTTTCTGAGAGTTGAGTGTAATATTTCTGAGCAATAGTAAAAGCAATGTTTAGCAATTATCAGGTGTTGCGAAGTACTCTGAGAATTACACCAAAATAGACATAGTAAAATATTTATGGTGGCTTCAGTGTTGATGAAGCTCTTCTGGAGGTTTACCAACCTTTTCTCTCTGGCGGAAAACTGTTGCTCCAAGCTTGCATGCTGTGCGTGTAACCTTTGAGAGCTCTAGCTGACTGGACTCACACCGAACCTGTACACCGGACTAAATGACAAGAACAAGGTTTCAGTTATAGATATGGAGCTTTTTTTCTGTTATGCATGTTACCAGAACATTGACTGGCCATCTGTAAAGGGTTTTTCCCTGCTTTGGCCCAAAAGGCTGGAACACACACCTGGAGCAATGGGCAGTCATTTTCTAAATCAGAGAGCTGAGACAAACCTGAAGCAGCTCATACTAGGAGCAAATCCACTCATAATCTCATCTAGACTCAGCATCAACTTTCCCACCTTTCTTAAACACTATACCATAACAACACTGAAATGAAGTCTGAGTAAATGAGAAGTACTAACTTCTCCCTGGAGAACTCACATTCATAATCTCAAAGTTAAAACAAGCCAGACATTTATAAAAGTCATTTACAAAGAAGACTAACAATGATTGTAGTGACCACCTACTTGACCATCAACAGTAGATATGCATCAACGTGTTCAGAAAGCATGCAATAATAAATGCCATCTGTGCACAAAACTGATAAATGTTCCAAATATAAAGGCAAATGTCCAAGACTTCCTCCAAATACAGAGTTTGAGTAATACTGTGAATTTGCCCAGAACTGTCCCAAAACTAAGAGCAAATGAGAGGCCTCACCATGAGACCTACGACAGTGTTAAAGGAACTCCAATCCCCTTTAATAATAAAAGACAATTTTTACTTATTTTTCCAGCATGCCTAGACATAGATCACTCAATGAACCAGGCCTCTCACTGCCACTACACATTTGAGGTGAGTACACAGGCTATAGATACTAGCGAAGGTGTTAGGAGTCGACCAGCGACTCTACAAATCTCTGCTAGTGAGGCGCCATGAGCTAGCACCAAGGATGATGCGACATTCCTAGTGGAGTGAGGACCTGAGAGGGCAGGACACACCTTGTGCTTCATAGGCCAAGGCGATGTCATCCACTATCCAGTGGACCATCCTCTGCTTGGAGACAGCTTTCCCCTCCTGCTGTCCACTGTAACAGACAAAGAACTTTTCGAAGGTCCTAAAGCTCTGAGTTATATTCACATACTGTCACAGTGCACAAACAGGAAAGAGCAAAGCTAAGGATGGGTCTCCCTCCTCCAGGGGCAGCTCTTGCAGGTTCACTATCTGGCCCTTAAAGGCCGTGTTGCAAGGTTAATTTTTCAATGGATTTGTGCAATATGCTTTTTGGTAATAAACATTTAAACTGTTATCCATTGTATTTTATGTTGTTGGGTATCACAAAACTGAATATAATACGAGAAAGTAGGTACTATCTTACAGCGGTCTCCTTTCCCCCACAATGCATTACATTACGTCACGTTGGGGAGAGAATTTACCAAAGCCTGCCTAGAGAGCATTAAGAAGGACTAGAGAGACGAGTAGTAGATAAGAGTATTCAGATAGCACAGATTATAGATAAGTAGATAAATACATTTATATATATATATATATATATATATATATATATATATATATATATACATACATACATACATACATACATACAGATAGATAGATAGATAGATAGATAGATAGATAGATAGATAGACAGACAGACAGATAGATATCGACCAACAGTGACCAAAACGCACTACCATGGGACAGCACCACCCACACAAGCACCTGCCAAACACAGCGACAGATATGCGGTTACGTTTGCACAACATTTTCACAGGAGGAAGAGATAAACCCTTAGAAACATCCATATAGCTAGCATGATGCCTTCTATTTCTAGATGACAAAGACAAAGTTTACTAGTTTTATGACACTATGACAGAGGTTACCGGTACTTATCTGAACTAGCGTCATGATCACTGCCACTAGATATAAAGAAAACGTTGATTTTTCACTCTGTGCTATACATTAAAAAATATGTGTCATTAAAGTGCACTGCTGCTCGTAGGCTAGCTCCAGTGCTCATTGCTGCGTTGCTAAATGATAGCAACTCACCAGGACACTTCACCAACTCTCCACTCATTCTCCTCGGACCATGCATTTAATTGGCTTTGACGGACATCAGTACTTGGAAATTCCTCATTTACCCTCTCACGTCTAGCTGGTTCGAAATTACACGGCTGAGGGCCATCATACATGTTGGCTCTTGCCACCTTTTCCTCATTCCAGTCCGTCGCTATAGTTCTGATGCTGCGTTCCAGGCAGGTTTTTGAGCTCGTAATCACTATTTCATACCAAGACTAATGACTTTGTACCATTCTAGGCAAGTTACGCCAAACTTTCTGAGCGCAAGGAATTGTAGCTAGAGTATTTATTTTATTGCAACGTTACATTAACCTAAAATCATTTTTTTCAACGTGTACAACTTGCATAAACACTGCATCCGTAGGCAGTTATTATTTATAGGGGCTGCCATCATTGTTTTGCATGCTGTGTGTTGTCAGAACACGGAGTACATCGATCTAGTACGAGTTCACGGGTGGGATGTCATGGTTTTGACTGGCGTTCCAGTGCACTTTCACGGATTTAAGGTTGGAAAGACATGGGTTGCCTGGAACGCGGTATCATACTTGTCTGAGGCTACCTTTCCTCCACTTCTCCCCAATGTGACGTCATCACAGACTTGCGTAAAAAAAAAGTTAATACCAAAAACATAAAAAATTGGTCTTTAATACCATTTTTGAGACATTTTAAAAATTTTATTCATATCTTGAGTGATTTATGTACCCATTAATCAAAAGTGGTGGTTAACCTGCAACATGGCCTTTAAAGAAGTGGTAGGAACCTTGGACACATAGCTGGGCCACGGTCTTAGTGTTGCACTGGAATCAGCCGGTCCAAACTCAAGCAACTATTCATCGACCAAAAATGCCTGTAGGTCCCCCACTCTTCTTATTGAAAAATGGTATCTGTGAGGATTTCCAGTCAGAATTTAAACAGTATCAAAGTACTGAGACTGCTCTCTTTAGAGTTACAAATGACCTGCTCTTATCATCTGATCGTGGTTTATATATCTATTAGTGCTATTGGATCTTAGTGCTGCATTCGACACTATTGACCACAACATTCTTTTGCATAGACTAGGACACTTTTCTGGCATTAATGGTAGTGCATTAGCATGGTTCAAATTGTACTTATCTGAATGCTATCAATCCGTTGCAGTGAATGAAGATGTATCACATCTGTTACAAGTGCAGTATGGAGTACCTCAAGGCTCAGTACAAGGGCCGTTACTTTTCATGCTTTACGTTACCCTTGGGACATATCATCAGGAAGCATGGTGTTAGCTTTTACTGTTATGCTGATGATACTCAGCTCTATATTTCTTCGAGGCCTCGAGAAACATTCCAATTTGAAAAATAAACGGAATGCATAGTCAGTATAAAACAAAACGTGGATGAGGAGTAATTTCTTACTGCTAAATTCTGAAAAAAAAATAAGAAATGTTAATTATGGACATAAAAACTCTGCATGTAATAACCTAGAACGCTGTTTAAGACTTGATGGCTGCTCTTTAATTCTTTGTCATCAGTTAAGAACCTAGGTGTGCTATTTGATAGCAATCTTTCCTTTGAAAGCCACATATCTACCATTTGTAAGACTGCATTTTTCCATCTTAAAAATATATCTAAATTATGACCTATGCTCTCAAAGTCAAATGCAGAAATTTTAATTAATGTTAATTCAACTCCAGTGTGGCACGGGAGGCGTGGTTCAGCGAGGTCTCACAAATACCAGTGAGTATTAAGGGGGCTACCTATCGAGCTTTGGTGGATTCAGGTTGTAACCAGACCTCCATCAAAGCCTGATACAATCAGGGGCATTGGAAATGGGCCACATGGTTAAGGTGAGGTGTGTGCACGGGGATATAGTAGAATACCCTGTAAAAGCCATAGCCATCAAATCTAGCGGGAAAAAGCATTATGTGGAGGTGGCTGTTAGTTCGCGCCTACGACATCCACAAATTTTGGGAACTAATTGGCCCGCTTTCGAACAATTATTGGGGTGTTTAACAGTGGATGCCTCTGGGAAGAAGAGACGGCAGGTGGGGTGGGCAAGCACTCAGATGGGAGAATCTGTGCCAGGACCTAGTGGCACTTTTTTAGGGGAACCAAGCGGTTTGGTGAGGCTAACCAGACGCGATGACTTCCCCCTGGAACAGTCCCAAGATGGAACCCTCAAACACGCATTTGAGCAGGTCGGTTCCATCGATGGGCAGGTCCTCCACCCTGATCGTGCGCTCTCTTTTCTGTATTTTGCCATTATCAAGGATCGGTTGTATCGAGTGACCCACAACGCTCAAACAGAGGAGGATACAACCCAGTTGTTATGAAGTGATACGAACAGAAAGAGGCGACTCACAGCAAATTTACCACCTCAATCTCCTTAAAAAATGGAGCCAGGAGGAATCAGTGTTGCTGGCGACGGCAGTCAGCGGAGAGGAGGATCTCGGGCCAGAAGCGATTATCAAAGACAAATCCCTGGCCCCGGGAGGGGATCACCTCTCTCCCTCGCAGCTCACTGACATCAGCCGTTTACAATTAGAATTTGCAGACGTGTTTTCTCCTCTACCTGGTTGTACCAAACTGATTCAGCACCATATTGAGACAGAGCTGGGCGTGGTGGTTCGCAGCCGGCCATATAGATTACCTGAACACAAGAAAAAAGTGGTTCAGATGGAATTAGAGGCAATGCTGGGGATGGGAGTAATCGAGGAGTCCCACAGCGATTGGGCGAGCCCGATAGTTTTGGTACCTAAAACGAACGGCTCGTTGCGGTTTTGTGTGGACTATCCCAGGGTGAATACAGTGTCAAAATTTGATGCGTATCCAATGCCGCGGATTGACGAGTTGCTCGATCGGTTAGGTATGGCTCGTTTTTATTCGACATTGGACTTAACTAAGGGATATTGCCAAATTCCCTTATCTCCCATATCCAAAGAAAAAAACAGCCTTCACCACGCCATTTGGATTACACCAATTTGTGATGCTTCCTTTCGGTTTGTTCGGGGCCCCGGCTACGTTTCAGCGACTCATTGATCGAGTTCTGCGGCCCCATGCTGCATATGCCGCGGCCTACCTGGATGATATCATCATCTATAGTGGGGACTGGCAGCGGCATATGGAGCATGTGAGGGCTGATCTCAGGGCGTTGAGATGGGCGGGGCTAATGGCCAACCCGAAGAAGTGCGCAGCTGGGCGGGTGGAGGTAAGGTATCTGGGCTTCCACTTGGGCCACGGGCAGGTGCGTCCCCAAATTGATAAGACTCTCAGTGGTGGACAGTAACGGAGTAGCTTTACTTCGTTACTGTACTTAAGTACATTTTTCAAGTATCTGTACTTTACTTGAGTAATTTTATTTTGAGTAACTTTTACTTTTACTTCACTACATTCCGAAGCATAAAATCTTTTTTTTTACTTCACTACATTTCATAAAACATATCGTTACTCCCTATAATATATCACGAGCTCCGAGACGCAAGCGGTGTCTGATTCATCATGAATGAACTGAGTCTTTTCTAAATAAACCTTTAAATCGGATCGCGAATCGCACCAAACGATTCGTTTAGGAATTAGAATGATCCGATTGCAGCTGTTCTGGAGTCGACCACTCACTGATTCAAATGAACCGTTTAGTGCGAGTCCCCAGAAGTAAGATCTTGTGAGCGCGCGTGCGTCTGATGTTGCTAAAAGTAAGTTATCAATGTCGAAATATTGGATTAATTATTGTAACTGAAAATCATATTTAGGTCAAAATTTTCAGTTGTTTGGGAACTAAATCCGTTGTAAAGAGTGATCTATTTAAGCCCACTGAAATGCTCGAGTGCAGACACATCAATTTTAGGTAAAAAAAAAAAAAAAAAAACTTTAAATAACACAGATTAAATACAATAACTCATGCACGTTCAAATTCCCCGCTGCCATAATGTTAACAGTTTTATTAAAATGTCCTATGTGACGTCTGTTTTTATATTGTTTATCAACAGTAACGTTATACATATGTATATTGTTTGGATTAACTAGACGAGTAGACAGACATGAATGTTTATTCATAACCGTACTGAAAATAAGTAAATATTGTTAGCTCATGCTAACTGTCTAACAAGCTTGTTGGTGCTAAGTTGAGGTAATTTTTATAAATAATGTCCAAATATTTTTATTCAACCACCTATATATATATATATAGAGAGAGAGAGAGAGATAGATTACATCTGGGTAGAAAAGAAAGGATGTGATGTTCAGAACATGGTAACTACAGTAATTATTAAAGTGGGAAGAGATGCACCCCGTTTGGCCAGGGTAGTTTTTAAACCATAGACAAGGTTTGAGAAGGAAAAAATCATTATGAAAATATAATTATATATGTTCTTCCTAACTTCAGGCCTTATTATCATGTCATATATAAAGTTACAGTACAGACCAAAAGTTTGGACACACTTTCTCATTCAAAGAGCTTTCTTTATTTTTATGACTAAGAAAATTGTAGATTCACACTGAAGGCATCAAAACTATGAATTAACACATGTGGAATTATATATGGAATTATATTAATAACAAAAAAGCTTGAAACAACTGAAAATATGTCATATTCTAGGTTCTTCAAAGTAGCCACCTTTTGCTTTGATTACTGCTTTGCACACTCTTGACATTCTCTTGATGAGCTTCAAGAGGTAGTCACCTGAAACGGTCTTCCAACAGTCTTGAAGGAGTTCCCCGAGAGATG